>NC_046376.1:1846433-2043933 GCF_011125445.2 Fundulus heteroclitus | reverse complement strand
CGTCTCTGAACCTCCTCCTGAAGTAGTCCTCCTTCTGCGGGTCGGTGAAGCCTCTCAGCTCCGTCACCAGGTCCACGCTCTCAGGAGGGATCTGATTGGCTGCGTCGGGCCGGGTGGTTATCCAGAGGCGCGCGGAGGGAAGCAGTTTCCTGGTGACCAGATGGGCCAGAAGCTTCTCCACTCTGGTCGGCTTTCTGACATCTGGTTCGTTTGTCCTGCTGATGAAGTCCAGTTCCAGGAGGTTCTGATCCAGACCGTCGATGACGAACAGAAGTTTGAATTCGCTCTGGTCAAAGCTGGGTTCTCTGGCGTTCTGCGAGTCGGTGAAGATTTTCTGAAGCGTCTCCTCCGTGATGCCGCTGGACGCCATTGCAGGAACACACGCGTGGATTAGCTCCGCCAAGCTGAACCTCTCTCCTCTCCACAGACACAGCTGCCGAGCGTCAAAAGGGAAAAGCAGGTGAAACTCTTGGCCCGCTCGTTTCTCGGCCCAGTCCGACACGAACCGCTGGACGAGGAAGGATTTGCCCACGCCGGCTCGCCCTTTGGTCACCACAGTGCTGCTGGACTGGCCTCGTCTGGAAAGATGCTGGAACACGGTGCTGACCGTCACGGGTCTGGCCGGTTCTGGGGCCGGTTCTGGGGCCGGTTCCTCCTGCTGAGCCCGCTCCTCGCTGATGAACAGCTCTGGATCCACGAAGCAGAACGCCTCACCGCGGTGCTTCTCCAACCAGCCCTCCGTCACGGAGCTGAACGCGTTCTGCAGGATGGACTGCAGAGCAGCCGGTTCTGATGTGGTGGGCCGACCAGGCAGAGCTGACTTCTTATAATCTGTGAATAACACAAAGAAACCATGAGAAATCTGGACTGATGAAGACCTGCAGCTTTAACCTGGTTTTTACTATCGACACAAAGTTACGCTCCAAATTTCCTTCCTTCTCCCTAACACCTTTCAAACAATAACCATCAATAACCTCCAGGCTGGAACGGCTCTCTAGGCCGTTAATGATCCGGTTGACATTTTTGCACAGATTTCATCCCACTGCGATGAAACTGCTTCAGAATATTTTCGTTTTATGCTTAAAAGCTTCGTGTTCCTCGAACAGAAATAAACCCTCTGGGTCGGGGCTCAGTGCCTCAGGCGGAGGAGCTGCAGCATCTTGGTGTCTTCTTCTCTGGTGAAGAGAAGAAGACACCACGCTGCTGATGGAGCAGGAGATGAACGGACAGATCAGCTCTGGTCTGTTGTGCTGAAGAAAGAGCAAAGCTCTCAGTCTACTGGTCCACGTAGGTCTAAATTCCCACATGTGGTCATGATGTCTGGATCATGACCAAACAAACGAGATTCTGGAAACAAGCGGCTAAAATGTGCTTCCTCCAGTGGGGGGGGGGGGGGGCTCAGCCTTAGAGAGGGGGAGGAGCTCAAAGTCGAGCTGCTGCTTCTCCACATTGAAAGGAGGCAGCTGATTGGACTTCTGGTGAGGAGGTCTCCAGCCCCATAACCCTGAGAGGAGACGCCGGGGAAGACCCAGAATTTCCTGGAGGGATGTTAAATCTCTTCTGGCCCAGGAACACCTGAGGATGCTCCTGGATGGACCTGAGGAGAGCGGTTGCCTCTGTAACACGATCTACGTCAAGTGTAAGACGATGGAAGGACGCTTTAAGTGTGAGGACCAATCAGGCGTTTTCTTTAGGTGCAGCTGTGGGTTCATAGATGATATCCTGCAAACCCTGGTTGTGACGAGTTATTGAGCTGCTGTTGTCTTTCCTGCAGCAGCTTCTACGCCACATTCAAGCTTCGCCACGTCTGGAGGCCTGAAGGCACTGAGCTGCCGCCGTGTGATTGGCTGATTGACAGGTGTGCCTAACGAAGTGGCTGCTGTGTGGAAAATGATTTAAGGTAGAACCAGACGACAGCTTTCACACAGTCTTACCTTCAGGCTGTCTTCTGATGGCTGGGATGTCGGGGGGGTGAATAAATGAATCTGCTTCTTTCTCTCCACCGCCTCTGATTTCCGCTGAGTCAGCAGAGCACACGTGGTTTGTTGATGAGTCGATTGAAGCTTCAGCGGCTCCAGATTTGGCAGCGACTGGTTCATCGGGCTGCTGGGGTGGGCGTGGCTCAGCAGAGCAGAGCTGCTGTTCTCCAGCTGGTTCTGCGGCGTGATTTTCTGCTCCGCCACACGTCGGCGTGCTCGTTCTGCAGGTCTGCGCAGGAACAGCCTGACCTGCAGACTGCGATGCAGCGTTGGACAGCCTCTCCACCAGATCGTTCCTCTTCATCCGCTGTAAAACCCTCCTGGCCACCTCCACACACTGACGACTGTAGGTTTGCACCATCAGGTCCACGGTGTCCGGGCGGTCTGACTTCTCCAGCTGGCTCTTTGGGATCGATGGGATGGTCTTCAGAAACTCTCCCTGCTGCAGGTACCACTTAAACTTCTTGAATTCTCCATCTCCTAAGTCCTCCAGCGCTTCTAGCAGATCTATCACTCCTGCCATGGCGTTTCACGTCTGGAGCATGGTGAGACTTTGACTCCACGGCGTTCCTACCTGCAGAGGAAGGCATGGATGGAGAACACCATTAAAACAGGAGCTCAGAACCCTGCAGGAACCCAGCTTTAATCATTTGTTTGACAGGAAATCAGATATCATTTTCATTAGTGATCATCTGTTTTGTGTTTGTGTCATTAGACCTACGTCTGAAGGTGAAAGCTGCAGGTTAAGCAATGCTCAGCGCACGAGAAGAGGAAATATATCAAATGTGTTGAATTTCAAAGATACTCAAACTATAAATCGTCTGTTACATGTCATTGGTGAGAACTCCCAGTAGGTTTCCGTTCTGTGACATCACACAGCTGCTGGGATCTGATCTGGGAAAATTAAATCCTCTGCATCAGAAACAAAATAAGCCTGAATCGGAGCTTTCTTTGTCGGCATTTTTCCTTCTCTGCCCAGTCAGGCTTGATGTGATCCAGTGGCTGAAGCTCTGGATTTCCTGGACCAGCTGAGGCGAATGTTAAGGTTCACACAGATGATGATCGCAGGTTCTCCCTGTCAGTAATGCTGAGAGGCGAGACGATGACAACCAGGAAGTAAAGAGTCCCAGGATGTTGATGGAACAAGACTTTGACCACAACTTCTTTTAAATTTACGCTGAAATGTGAAGGCAAGAACCTTCCAGGTTGGAGTTGGTGACTTGTTGTGCTAATTTACCCGATTTAACCTCCCAGGAATGTTCTGTGTTATTCAGCCGGTTGTGGATGCAGTGGTGTGATTGAATAAGTTGCATTAACAGATTAAACGTCAGTTTTTAGTCTTAGATTATGTGAAATAAATTTCTAAATAAATGCAACGTATAGTCTGGTGCAACTTATATATATTTATTTCCTCTTTGTGTCACATTTTTTGACTTATGTGACTTATAGGTACTTTAATTCCTTAACAAACAGAACTTCTGTGACTGAAATTCTTCTTAATTTGCAGAAATTGTCTTTGGACTTTATGTTTTCAGATGGAACCACCTTCAGGGTTCTAACCCTGACGCTACAGGAATCAAAGGAAAGCAAAGGAGGTGGCCAGCCTAAATTAAGAAGAAAAGGAAAGACAACAGAGAAACAGAAGTACCTGATGAGGAATAAGATAAATCAAGACTTTGTATAGTAAGGTGAAACACAGAGAAAGCAGAAGCAAAGAAAAAGGAACAGAAACAGTTGAAGCTGACAGAAGAAACAAAGCAGCAATGAATGACATAACAGAAATCAAGAAATCTAACTGTAGAGGAAAGTAATGGACAGAATGGGAGTGGCTATAAAACCTCAGAAGCCTAAATATAGAAGAGGGACTCGATACGAGGGTCCAATAGACCGTGCATTACTTCTTCCTCTTCAGGAGAGTAGGTCAGTAAATATCTGCTGTTAAAACCATCAGTTGGAACATTTGTGGAAATCAGGTTGTTCTGCACTGATTGTAACAAAGCCGAAGGTTTTGTGTCGACTGCAGGTTTATTACCTTCTGTGTTTCAAAGCCTCCGCGCGGCTGATGGAACAGGATGAAAACTTATTTTTTAGCTGAATCTGAAAAATGCACATCTAACATCTGCACAAGATTTGCTGCCGACATCATGAAGCAGAAATGATTTATAGTTCAGGACTTCAGGTTCGCTTTCTGCAGATAGAGCAAGGTAATGAAAATCTTACCGGCACAAGATTCTGTTGCAGTTAAATCATATCTGTCAGAGGAAGCTGACTTATTTCATGCAGCCACTTCCTGTCTATATGGAGGGGAAACACACCCTGTGAGTCTGTGCAGGCAGAGCAACAAGTGTTATGTACTGTTATAACGAGAGTTAAAAAAGGCCAACCAGCTGCTTTAACTTCATGAAGCATTCTTTTAAAATCTCTTTTTTTAACTAGGATTGGTCTGGGTGTGTAACATGAGACTAAATAAATTACCCCCCCACCCCCAACCCCACTAATAAACACCAGGGACAACTGAAAACATGACAACTTCTGTTCTGACGATTATACATTAAAAGACAAATTATTGCTTTATGCTTTAAAAATATCAATATCAGCTCTACTCTGACAGCATGGTGGGAGTTTCTTAAAATAACAAAGTCATCACTTATCCCATGCAGTCGTACACCCATCTGGAATAACCCTGACATCCTACAAAATAATAATATGATAAACTTTACATACTGGAAGAATAAAGGTATTGAATATCTGGAACATTTACTTGATGGAACCGAGTTCATCAATTTTTCCAAACTAAATATGCAATATGGCATTAGTAAAAATACATTTTTGGAATATGAACAACTTAAATCTATAATTAGAAAAAAATTTAGGCATATTAAAGGTGGTTTACAAATTCCAAGTAATATATTAGAGTTCCTAGATTTGAAACCCCCCAAACTACTGTCTAAATCATACAGGACACTGACTAAAATAGATGATTTAATATCTCTTCCTATTATGAAATGGGAAGAGGATCTATCAGTCAGCTTTGAACAAAACTTCTGGGCTCAGATATGTCTAAGAACTTTCAAATTGACTAGAAACACCAACTTACAACTGATACAATACAAAATCCTTCACAGAGTACACTACACAGGACAAAGATTATTCAAGATGGGTTTGGCACAATCTAATATCTGTCCACACTGCATAGGCAATCATCCTGATAATTATATTCATGCGTTATGGTTATGCACACCAGTCCAGAGGTTCTGGACACAGATATGTAAGGACTTATCAAAGTGCTTAAGCTGTAAAATTACACCTTCCCCATCAGTTTGCTTGCTTGGTAATTTTGAGGAAAGCCCTCTGGGGAATAAAATAGTTTACATGGTTTTCACTGCACTATGTATCGCAAAGAAAACTATCCTCATGAATTGGAAAAGTAAGGAGAATCTCAGTATCAATCAATATAGAGATCTTTTGTTGGATCATATTAATCTTGAGACAGCATCTGCATCCACATCTGTTTGATCTCTTTGGGCTCCTTTGATTAGCACTATCACTTAGTGTAATGGGGGGCGGTGGGTTGCTTCCTGCAGGGCGCAGTGGCTGGGTGGAGGGGTTCCTGGGACTCTGGGGGCACTTGGAGTGGGGCGCTTGGTGGGTCTGACTCCAGGGTCTGTTGCCCCCATCTGGGAGGAGTTTGGGAGGCCTACGGGTGGCCTACAGCAGCCGCTTGCGGCGCTCTTTGGGAGCTGCGTGTTGACGGACGTGGGTTACTGACCTGGTAGCTGTGCTGTCGCTGGGTGGGTCCTGGGTGGGTCTGGGGGCCTGGGGTCCCTGGGGCGCGCCGCCCTCGGGCGGGGGCCCCGGCGGGGCCTCGGGGGTTCCGGTTCCGGGGGGTGAGCCGCTTGGGGTCTGGGCCGGCGTGCGCCCGGGTGTCCGCCCCTGCACGGGGCCTCTGGTGCGCTGGGGGGCCTTGGGGCCTGTTGAGCTGGTAGGGGGTAGATGGTCATTAACATCTCAGGGCAGATGCTCTTCCATTTCTTTGGGTTGGCACTCTGCTAGTGGGGGGAGGGCAGGGAGGGGGAGTAGTGACTTACCCAGCCTGGATGTCTACTGTCGAATGTATGGTGAGATGTTTGAATGTTAGTGTTGGGGAGGGGTTAAATCTACGGGTGGGGGGGGGGGGGGTTTGGTGGACGTTCTGGTGGGCTTGTGTCTGGCCCCCTGTCCCGGTCCTGGTCCGTGTAGTCTCCCGGTGCGGGTTTCGCCTGGGGGGTGGGGTTTGGGATGGCTCGTGTGGGCTGGCTGACTAGGGTCCACCATCTTATTAATTTCTTTGTTTATTTATATATATATATATATATATATATATATATATATATATATATATATATATATATATATATAGGTGTTGGTCCTGGTGGGTGGTTGGCTGGCGGGCCCTGCGGCCTCTCCCCGGCCCCCGGGCTATGGTGGTGCCGCTGGAGGGGCCCCTTTCTCCGGGTGGGGCTTTCGGGGAGCGGGGGTGCCTATTGGAGTCAGTAGGGGAGCTGGATCCCTGGGTTGGCTCCCCAGTCCTATGCTCCCCATCCCCGGACTCCTCCCTCTGCCTGCTCCATCACGCTGCCACACATGTAGGTCCTTGGGGAGGGGGCGTTACTGGAGGTTGCCACCTTTTGGTGACGTCCCTCTCCCCAATTTTATCATGCATTTTAGACACTTTCAATCCAAACACGTTCACAACGCACATTCATGTAGGCCACGATATGGGGGGGACTTATGTTGTGTGAGCCTCGCCTCAGGCGGCTCCCTTCACCCCCTCTCGCATTTAGACATTGAGGGTTCTGGGTAGTTGCTTGGAGGGGGGGCGCTGGCACCAGCTTCCTTCCGGAGGGGGGGTGGGCTGTGCCGTGCACCCCCTTCGGTGCTCCCAGTTTTAAACACACCTGAGATCAACATGCAACAACACAACATCTGAGCGGGCGTAGGGAGGATCGGGGGTCTTTTGCACACCCCCGATCTCCGATCGCGGCACGGAGTCTGGGGCCTGGAGGAGGTGCGGGCCACTGAGTCCGGGGTCTCGGCGGGGGGCTGCTGCGGCTAGCCAGCGGCTTACCGGGTCTGGGGCTGACGCCTCTGCTCTCCCCAGGAAGGGATGGGGGGCAGGGGTGGCTAGGGTATGGTCGGGGTGGGAGGGGGTTTATTAGGTATATAGTGGGTGAGGGGGGGCTTTGGTCGGGTGGCCCGTACGGGTCGTGTTGGCCCCCCCTGTTTGGGGGGCCTGATCCGGGGGGCGTCTGGTCCGGGGGTGGGGCCGGGGGTCTGGCACAGGCAGTCATATTGTTGAATTGTGGTGACCCCCCCCCCACTTGGGATTTTTGGATGTGAATGCTATGTGGGAATGTGTGTGCAGCGTCCTTTTTTTTGTGTCTGTGTGTGGCGAGTGGGGCACAAGGGAGGGATGGTGTGAATGAGTTTTTTTGTTTTTTTTTCCAGGTTCGGGTTCGGTCCGCTCCCTCTCCCAAGATCATCTCAAGTCTCCGATAGGTGCGGAGCCCATCCCCCCACGTCCTGGCCCCCTCTGCTGCGTTGGCGGGCGCCTTGGCCCTCTGGCGCGTTGACGGTCCTCGGGTTTGGGGCGGGTTCCCGGGCGTGCGCCGGCCCATTCCCGGCGGTGGCTTCGCGGGGCCTGGCCCCCCGGGGGGCGTCCGGGGCCCCTGCCTCGGGGGCGGGGCGCCCCTGGGGGCTCTGGCCCCCAGGGCCCATGGCCAGGACCACTTCAGCGCGGCTGGCTGCCGGCGGAGCCCACGGGCTCGTCCCCGCGGCTCTTGGGGGCGTCGGCATTGCGGTGGCTGGGGGATTTCCTCGGGGTCGTCTCTCCTCTTTCCTCGGGGGGGGGGGGGCGTTGCAGATTTCCTGTGATGGCCCCTCTCACGCGCACTGCTTTGGGGGCCCCTTTGGGAGTCCGGGGTTATGGGTCCCCTGACCCCTGCCTCTGTGCTCGGGGAAGGCGGGCCTCTGGTTCTCCACAACCACTATTGAGCTTTTTCCTTCTGGATAATTTTCACCTAAACTAGTGCACTTTCACATCTCCCACAGGTGCTGGGTCCCAGGTATTAAATGTTCACTTATATACAGAAAGGCTATAATTTATTTATTCACTTTCTTTTACTTTCTTTTTTAGGTATCACATTACACATGTCAGCTTAAATAATAATACATATGATTTAGCAATGGTATCAAGGTGTTACTCGATTGTATCTGTTGCTTTATGTCTGTTGGTTGTGCTGTTCTTTTTGTGTCTCTTTCCAGGTGATGGAGCAGACAGAGGACGTTTTATCATTCTCTTCCTTTTATCTCTTCTTTCTTTCACCTCTTCTCTTTCTTTCTTTTTCTCTTCTTGTTTTTCTTTTACTCTCCCACTTTTCCATTGTAGTGTCCATATAATTTGAAATTCTTCCTGCAGGATTCACAATAAAGCTATTTACACACACAAATCAAGCGGAGCATTATGGCGAAAGCTGTTTGCTCCACTTGTGAAAGCAAAATCTGTCGAGGTCTATTTGGCATTAAGATATCAATTCTTATTGCCACATTGCTAAACAAAAAAAGACAAATTATTGCAAGACAAAACAACAAGAAAATCAATCTTGGCAAAAACAAACAGTGAAATCTGTGTTTGGTTATTTTAAAACTGAGATTAGTTTGAAATAATCTCTGCTGATTGTTTACACCACGCTAACGGCTGCAGGGGTTCTGATCCAATCAGGAAGGGTTTACACGCCTCAGCCACTCCATCATGCTGCTGTACCATCATGCAGATTATCTCATATTGTTCTTTAAATAAACTGGTGTTCTTCCCCTGCTGTTCCACTGCTAACTTAAATATTTAATTTTTTTTACCTGAGAATCCATGTTGTCAATAGTTGTACAATATTTTCTCTGGTGTCTATTTTCACCTTTTTTTTGTCCTTTCTGATGAAACTCATTCTCTGCTGTTTTAGAAATAACTTTAGATTAGATAAGCTTGTTTTTTCATTACTGTAAATCGTGTGTAACTCCGTCTAAATTATCCTGTTAAATTCAACTCAGTTCAAAAATACTTTATTTATACCAAAGGGAAATTAAATGTTGATGTAACTCTAGTAAAGGAGTTATTATAGATGATGATGGCTGTGGGCAGCGGTCCGTTTCACAACCAATCAGAAGAGGACTTTGACTGAACAGAATCTGTTTTCTAGTGACAATGACATGAAGTTTATGCAAAATCCTTCTTTGCATCATCGTCTCCAGAGGTTCCAGTCATCCCCAGAACAGAACCAGCCTTCTTTATCAGGTTGTTGAGCCTTTTTAGGTCCCTGATGCTTCTGCCTCAACAGATGATGGCAGAGGAGACGACGCTCTCAACAACAGACTTATAGAAGATCTGCAGCATCTTCCTGCAAACCCTGAAGGACCTGAGCTTCCTCAGAAACTACAGTCTGCTCTGTCCTTTTGTAGAACAATAAAATCATTTCTTATCTCACTAAAGATGTTTCTCAGAAAGAATCCGTTACCTGCCGGTCATTGTCCACCGCTTCTTCTGACTCCAAACGGGAAGCCTGGAGGTGACGGCAGAAGGAGAAGCTGAAACGGTTCTGAAACACCTCCAGCACCAAAACACAGAAACAAATTAAAATCCAAATAATCAGATTATACCAGGTGATGATGTGGTGTTTAGACTCTACAGCGCTGAGAAATGCCAATTTTTACCAAATTGTGTGAAAGTTATTCAGAAAGTTAAACACAACAATTGACTCAACGTGGCAAACCCTGGAAAGGGAAAAGACACAAAAGGTTAATCTTATCTGGATAAAGTCCAGCCAGACGGAGCAGGAAATAGAGTCCAGAAATCCCAGAAATAGAGCTTTTAGGATAAAGTGTATAAACTCTAACTGACTGAATGCCATCTATAAAAGTAGAAGTTTTTGTTTGTTAAAATGATTAATCCTAACTTCCTACTGCTTTCTGTTGTGGGAGTTTTGGGTGGAATTCTAAGCAATAGTAACTGAGTTCCCATCTTTACTAAATGACGAGACGGTGGTATAACGTTCCAGCAATTTTATTGAGAAACAGAGCAGAGATTCACATAGATGGAAAGTAATCGCACCCCACGGTTCCGCTGCAGTCTCTGTCTGCCCTGTCTCCGCCTGCCTTGCTTTTCGGGCTTCCCCTAATACTGCACCGTGGCCTTCCCATGAGACAAAACAAAGACAGTCTATCGTAAACAATCAGTATCCCTCAGCAGCTGCAGCATTTGGCCTTGCAATCAGAAAACAGTGGATCTTATACACAGACATCAGGTCTCCAGGCCTCCTCTGTCCGAGTGGTGTGAGGCCATAGTGACTTCAGAATAATAATTCTTATAACATTCCTCTCTTTTTTTTTTTTTTTTTTTTGATGATGGCGTCGTCAGCATCAAGTCAAAACAAGATGACCCATCATATGAAAATGTGAACAAAGCACAGAGGAACCATTTCTGTAAACTCGTAAAGTGGGACCCAAAGGGTTCCCGTGTTGGAACCGGGTAGTGCTGGAACTTTTAGTACAGATCAACATGAATGCTTCATAGAGCTTTAACACACAAGATCAAAGGTTTAGCTTTCATCTACAATTTAGGATTCATCTAATTAGGTAAGGCCTGTTTTAGGTACCTATGTGCACATTATTTTAAAATTACATTAGACTATGGTAAGCTAAACCCTGTTCAGTAACCAAGGTCGAATCCGTCTACTCTTAACCCACCCTGTAAAACCCCTTACTTGGTTCTCCATTTACCATTCCCATGGACAATCATCCATGACTTTCATACCTTACAAATCCAGGAGTACCACTGAGGGGCATCAGAGGGCAGGCTGGGTCTTTGTCATCAGAAAAATTCATCCTATCTAAAAGATGATAAAAACTGATTTGACCCCAGGTGAAATCACGCTCTCGGCCAATCTGAGCGAGAAGTACCTCTATTGAAACTAGGAGTTACCATTACCAGCTAAGATTAAAGGATCTTTAGAGCCAATCCGATCCTGGTTCTTCCTATATCAAATCAAAAGGTGCATAAACCATAGATCCTTGTGTGTCTGAAGCAAACAGTTTCCATTTTTACCATAAAACCATATTGATCAATATGATATAACATTAAAGTGTAGATCTCATAACACAAAAAAAAATCAACCATGTGAGTCAGTGGAACAGAGCAGTTAAACAAACAGCAACACAATATGAGAAGAGTCTGAAACGTCAAGAACGCAAAGTTAAGAAAGCCTTCAGGCCATTCAGGCACAAGGCAGAAAATAATCTAATCGCACTGAGGGTCTCTTCAGGCAACTCCTCCCGTTGAAGAATAAGGAATCAGAGTTCTCTGGCTTCTTCATCCCCAGTCCTCTTCTGGTTCCTCCTCGCAGGCTGGACGATTGAGCTGGATGGTAATAAGTGTTCAGTTCTGGATGGGCACTGAGCATTTTATTTTGCATTTCTCTCTAATAAAACACTTTGTGAAGATGGTCTGCAGACACGAGTCCTTGTTCCCACTAGAGAACAGAAACAAGGTGTAATTAGTGTTCTTATCAAAAACCCCCTTCATGTGTCATTTATTAAAACATCCTCCAAGCACTTTCACATTCAAGATATTTCTGTGCACAATTATTTAGCTTTCAGAATTCTGCAATTTAATTATTAATTAAAATAGTAATCTTTAAGTTCAAATGTATCTGCAGTAAATTCATAATAATTCTTAACAGAATGCTTTTAATGTGTGTCTTAACTGTTGTTGTCTGACAGTTGAAGTTCTCTGCAACATAATTTCATCAACATATTCGTTTCATGACATTTCCCAATTATTTTAAAAAACCCAACTGAGAAAAAGAAAGCCTTTCCATGTGAAAGCCTTTTCCCTCTTTCTCTCTCTCTTTTTTTTTAAGTGAGGTGCTGTTCTGCACAGAAAAGACAAAATATTTATACCATGCTGTTACTGTTCAAGGATGCCAAGGTTCTACAACACAAAACAAAGCAGAGAGCAGGAGAGAACAGGAGTTTTTTGAAAATGTTCTAACATTGTTGAACAACCAAAGCTACTTAAGTAAATCAGAATTAGTTCCCAAATTAATCCTAAAATAAAGTAGACCTTACATTGTGATTATTTATTTATTTATTTATCTTCTTAAACTGAGGATTAAGGACTTTTATTAAGAAGTTCTTGGGTGAACGCGTCTCCGCATTCCTACTTGTCTAGGCCTCTGCAATCTGATCTATGATCTACGTATTCTGAGTGCCTGGTCAGGAAGGGTGAAAGGCTGTCTGAAGCTTTCTGTTTTCAGCAACCCTGAAAACCCAGAACCCTTTACAGTCAGTGTAAGGTGTCAGGTAACCTGTGGGACCACCTCGTCGTCCCTCTGGTTCCACCAGCTGTGTGAAGTCCACAGCAGCTCGTCCTGGGTGCCATGCCCCAGGGGTCTCCACACCCCCCTGTGGAACGTCTCTCATTGTAAGGATCTCACCTTATGTCCCGTTCAAAACAGGAGTTCCAATGTGGGGTGTCTTTGCTGCTTTGATGTTCCTCAGAGAAAATCTTCATTCATTGATATCACCTTCAAGCTGTTATCCTTTTATCATCACAGCCCCCCAACCATCCTGACCAGATCCAAAATGTCCCCATAATTTAATCTAATTAAATTAATCTTACTTATTTTCTGTATGTAAGACGATAACCATTAAATTATCCTGATCTAAAAGCTGTCAGGTTAAAGGTTAGCTAAACTCAGTGTTGTGTTTTTTCCCTTAGGATGTTTAACTGGTTAAAAAGACTATTGAGTTATTTGTGTTCTAGTTGAAAATATTAAATCCCCATAAATATTGTAACCATTGTACCCTGATGCTTTAATCCTAAATTTACCCATGTTAGTTAGTAGGATGTGTCATTAAAATTTCCCATTTTAGCCAGTAACCTTTTCTTTGCGTTTTATTGAAGCCTGCCAGAGTAGCAGAAATCAGCTTACTCTTAAGATGTTTATTAAATGAAATGCTATTTAAAAGTTCAGATTACTCTACCTATATAGTGAAAACTAATTAATTAATGTATTTATTAAACTGTTGATATAATACCCACTTAATTTATTAAGTTGCTCCATGATTCCATCAAGGTGCTTCTTTAAAAGTTTTCACCTTTACATAATCTTAATGTGTTTCGTAATGTGTGCTTTGTTTTAATTGTGTACAAGAAAATCTGAAGTGAAATGCATGAAGTCGTGTCTGCAGAACTCATCTGTGTTTTTGTCGAAGGTTGTCCGATGCCTCAGTCATAGTCCTTCAATGTCCTTTTCCAGTCCAATGTCTAAAATCAGCAGCCCAACATTCTCCTTCTCATCAAGAGTCCATCCTCCAGTCCTCACGCCTGCAAACAGAATGAATTCTGCCAGCATTTTTTGCCAAAGAAAACGCTCCATAGGTTGAAAAGAAATTACAGCAAAACAGTCACAAACATTTTAACTACAGTGTTCCCTCTAACATGACAAACATAAAAGAAACAAAAGGATAAAAATAAATCAAACTTTGTCTCTGACAAAATAAAACTCAAAACTGGATCAGGCTGAAGTCAATGACATCACCTTTAGTCCTTGTCCCAAGGATCAGCCCCCATGGCACTGCGGCACTGTTTCTGCATTCTCTCGCATCTGAGAATGTCTAAAATGAGACTAAATCTCTATGTTAGCACAATCCTATCATATTGACCAGGTTTCTTTGCAAAGAAAAAGAAGCAGAAAGATAGAGCTGTTAATAGCAGAAAGCAACAAACATTTTTAAGACACCACCTTTCCTGCTGGAAGATCTGGCATAACTTGGTTAAAACTAAGTATAATTTAGTGTCCAAATCTGATTATAACTCCTTACCGCACTGCTAGCACTGTCTTTTCAGAGTCTTCTGTTGGCAGAAAAGGTGGCGTCTCCTTTAATCTGAAAGCAATAACTCAGAGAAAAACAAGAGTGTTAATAGCATGCAGTTAAAACCCTGGTCCCCTTAGTGTCCCTTTAACGTGATGTTTTTCCCTTTTTTCTCTGATCCTGGGAAGGTTTCTATTCTTCACCTTTCCTTTGAAACTTTGTTCAAAACCCCTCCAAAAGAAAGAAAAAAAAACGAAAGAAATGAACCAAAAAAACTAAAACAAAATTGTTTTCCAAAGAGCACAATTATGTCTTTTCCAATATGACATAGGTTTTTGACTTATTACAAACTTTTTTGATATATTTCTGGTCCTTTGACCATGTGTATTTGCTGTTAGTGATACTTTTATTCATATATACCTTATCAAACCTAATTGGTCAAGGGTGAAACTTTAAAGCAATGATTGTTCCCTTTTAGTTTTTGAGCTTCTAGTGTTTCTCTATAAATGATAAGAGTTTTCCCCATAATTCAGCACATTGAGAAGCCTACCCAAAACAAACCAAGATTAGAATTAGAATTTAACCCTTCAGGAGCTGGCTTTATTTTATTTTTCCCTCTGACATAGTTTTCGTGCCCCAGGCCAGAACACACAAACCTAGCCTCGCCATAAACATTCAGATGTTTAAATCATGGTCAGATTTGTTTATCATATCTATTGTCCTGTTTCAGGTTAAACTGTCCCTCTGAGGATCGCCTCAGCTCAGCATAACTAATAACATCAGATGATTTTTTTTACTGATGACGCGTGTAACGTGGCCTTCTAATAGTTTGACGCTTTTCAAAATTTCTCATTAGTTGCATTCAAATTCCAAGTAAAAAATAAATAATATAAATGAATAGAAAAACCTTAGAAAAGCAACCATATTTAGTTCCATACAGTTTGTTCAAAGCACAGTTTTCCCCATCTATTTAAATCAAAAATCTTGTATATCTAAACTTCTTTCAACTGGACTGGTTTGTGATGAATCATTATTATTATAAGCAATGAGATCTCAGTAATTTTAAATTACTTTAGGGCTAAAAAACAAGTAATAGGATCTCATCCTAAATTTGTAAAACAGTAAACTTAACAAGCTTATGTAAAGCTTATTTCCAATTTCTAACAAAGCTGAAATATTTCCGTTCAAGCCATGTTAATCTCTCCGTGTATCAATTTAATTTGGTCCTGATATTTAATGTTAAAAAACAAACTTTGTTATTTAAATCTCTCTTTTACTGTACCTCTATTGTTAACATAGTCCATGCTTAAAATGTCATTTGAATTACGGAGCTGCAGTTCTCCCAAAACAAATGAACATTCTGAAACCATGAACATTACTTTTACCCCCGAATTAATTCACACAGACGAACGTTTAGTTACATAGATACATACATACGTACGGTTACATACAAACGATGACATTCAGACAGACAAACACGTGCAGGCCTGCTTTTTCACCATCTTAAATAGTTTTTCATAATTTTTAAACGTCAACGCCGAAAGATGTTTTCAACGCGTTAAGTTCCCGCTTAGTTTAAAAGGTGGAGAGCGTGCGCTGGTTACGACCCCCCGATGCTTCGTCCACACGCGGTTTTACGCTTCAGTCCCGCAAGGATACAACTCTGTGTCTCGCAGACACTTGGACGCTTACCCATTTTTGAAAGTTATACGTCGCTATTAGCAGTTTAGACCAATTTTATCCACAACGGAAGTGCCTAATCGGTCCCCACGTAAACGCTTCCCCGGTGCAACGCCTTTTTAGTTTCGTTTCCGTTTCCTTGTTTTTATCGCTTTTCTTTTTTCTCTTAATTTTATTTTTATTATTTAGTAGCAGTACTGCAATAAAATAAAATAATAGTAATAATAATAACCCCTATGTGAGAAATCTGCATGTTTAATCAAATCATTTCAAATCATTTATGCATGTCATGCATCTGGGCCCCTACGTTTTTCAGCATGAAATCGAACGTCTCACCCTGGGGCTAGGCTGGACCCTGAGAACTCTGCCTTTGACCCATAATACTGACTCTTCTGCTTCCAGACTTTTTTTATTTTATTTTATTTATTTTATCCTTTTTTTGTGTTTTTTATTATTATTTTTTACGTCCTTAGCACGATCGACCAACTAAATGAAAGGCCTCACATCCGATGGTCGCCTTTTTGGTATAATGGTCGGGGTCCCCACTTATCAAAGCTGCAAACGTCTTCGCAACAGTCAAGGACTTAAGCATCCCTGCCGCTTTCATCCACAACAGAAGTGGACAGCCTCTTGCACAAACCCAAGACAAGAGGACTTTAATGGACCAGCTGCAAACTGCTCAGCCGGTCACCTGTTCTCCAGGTGAAAATCACTCTGCCCCTCCTCTCCCCTTGTGGGAAAGTCCGTATTTCAGCTGAAAACGTATTCTAATTAAATTTTGAATTTTAGTTTAATGTTTAAACCTTAGTCACCGTTCGGTATTGTGAACCCTGTTTTATTTGCCTTAAGGATTAAATATAATTCATTATTTCTACCGGCTTTTACTTTTACTACCTTTTAGGTTTACAGTTTTTAATTTTAAAATTTCTTGAGGTATACTTTAAAATGGGGTTTAAAATTTAAAAGCTTGCAAGCATTTTTTTTTGACCAATTGCGTTTGTTTTTAAAAGAGCTGGAAAATAATCCCCTTACCGTCTCATGAAAGAAAGGTTCGGATCTTCGCGCCGACGCCCAGAGACGCTCCGAGACCAGGAGCTCCTCCACATCCCTTGAAAATCCATTCGGGGTACCAGAGGCCGGATAACCTCTCCGGGCCGGCCAAAGCAGCTCCTGTCCCCGGACTCCCTCGCTCGTTGGTCGGAGATCCTGTTCGTGACGCCAAATTGTTGTGGGAGTTTTGGGTGGAATTCTAAGCAATAGTAACTGAGTTCCCATCTTTACTAAATGACGAGACGGTGGTATAACGTTCCAGCAATTTTATTGAGAAACAGAGCAGAGATTCACATAGATGGAAAGTAATCGCACCCCACGGTTCCGCTGCAGTCTGCGTCTGCCCTGTCTCTGCCTGTGTCACTTTTCGGGCTTCCCCTAATACTGCACCGTGGCCTTCCCATGAGACAAAACAAAGACAGTCTATCGTAAACAATCAGTATCCCTCAGCAGCTGCAGCATTTGGCCTTGCAATCAGAAAACAGTGGATCTTATACACAGACATCAGGTCTCCAGGCCTCCTCTGTCCGAGTGGTGTGAGGCCATAGTGACTTCAGAATAATAATTCTTATAATCCTAACTTCCTACTGCTTTCATGCTCTTGAACACATCTTTAAAATTTCTACTAGACTCAATTTTTACTACACGATGTAGATGTTTTCATCTGTCAGATTTACAGATTACTTTGACTTGTTCATCACTTAGGGGTGAATTTAGACTGCTTTCATTTATACAAGAAACAAATTCATTAAATCAGTTTTCTGTCTTTCTTGTTTTTTGATCAATCAAATGTTTTCCCAAAGCAGCTGAAAAAGAAACATTGAGTTAAAGCTTGGTTAGTTTGGATATATATATATACATATATATATATATATATATATATATATATATATATATATATATATATATATATATATATATATATATATATATATATATAAAATCTCATTATATCAGATAAGTGAATGAATGGCTGTCAGCAAAATGTGCTTATAGGAGAGGATTTCACCTTCTGTTGCTTCATTTGACAAACTGTAGATGCTGAATACTTATCTAGACCTTTATCAGCATTAATCTTGTATATTTTGTTTCCAGTTGAGCCCCAAACGGCCTGTAGGTGGCGCCTTAAGCCGCTCTTCTTCATGTTTCTGTAGTCAGAGGATCAGATCAGGTTGTTTAGTGAAGGGAACTGTGTCTCCTCTACCAACAGTTTCATTTCATGGGATGCATTAAAGGCCAATCTGAGGGGACAAATAATCTCCTATACCAAAGGTCTAAAAGAGATAAATAAAGAGAATATTGATGAGTTGGAAGCAGTGGCGGTTCTAGACCAAATTTACCAGGGGGGCCAAGGTGGGGCCAGTGTTTTTTTCACAGGGGCACAGAACAAAAAAATAAAAAAAACAATAAAATGGCAATATTTAAATGTGTAATAATATTAGGTAAACTGGCTCTGGAACTGCAGGTTTCGGACCCCTGATCTAGCAGTTGAAAACTTTGCCCCCAGCTCAATACGGCTAAAGCTAAACATGGAACATCTTAAGTTTTAAATTCTTTTTAGTGTAAAACTGCATAGGTAAAAAATAATATTGGTCAAAGGGACCAGTCAGTTATGGTTTCTTTACCATTGGAAATAATTATGAGAAGTGTATTTATTATCATGTCTTCAGTACAGGGGCCATAACAGGGGCCAGGACCATTTCTACAGGGGCATGGGCCCCTGTTGGCCCCTGTCTAGAACCGCCCCTGGTTGGAAGAATATACACTCACCGGCCACTTTATTAGGTACCCCATGCTAGTAACGGGTTGGACCCCCTTTTGCCTTCAGAACTGCCTCAATTCTTCGTGGCATAGATTCAACAAGGTGCTGGAAGCATTCCTCAGGGAGTTTGGTTCATATTGACATGATGGCATCACACAGTTGCCGCAGATTTGTCGGCTGCACATCCATGATGCAAATCTCCTGTTCCACCACATCCCAAAGATGCTCTATTGGATTGAGATCTGGTGACTGTGGAGGCCATTTGAGTACAGCGAACTCATTGTCATGTTCAAGAAACCAGTCTGAGATGATTCCAGCTTTATGACATGGCGCATTATCCTGCTGAAAGTAGCCATCAGAAGTTGGGTACATTGTGGTCATAAAGGGATGGACATGGTCAGCAACAATACTCAGGTAGGCTGTGGCGTTGCAACGATGCTCAATTGGTACCAAGGGGCCCAAAGAGTGCCAAGAAAATATTCCCCACACCATGACACCACAACCACCAGCCTGAACCGTTGATACAAGGCAGGATGGATCCATGCTTTCATGTTGTAGACGCCAAATTCTGACCCTACCATCCGACTGTCGCAGCAGAAATCGAGACTCATCAGACCAGGCAATGTTTTTCCAATCTTCTATTGTCCAATTGTGATGAGCTTGTGCAAATTGTAGCCTCAGTTTCCTGTTCTTAGCTGAAAGGAGTGGCACCCGATGTGGTCTTCTGCTGCTGTAGCCCATCTGCCTTAAAGTTCGACGTACTGTGCGTTCAGAGATGCTCTTCTGCCCACCTTGGTTGTAACGGGTGGTTATTTGAGTCACTGTTGCCCTTCTATCAGCTCGAACCAGTCTGGCCATTCTCCTCTGACCTCTGGCATCAACAAGGCATTTCCGCCCACAGAACTGCCGCTCACTGGATGTTTTTTCTTTTTCGTACCATTCTCTGTAAACCCTAGAGATGGTTGTGCGTGAAAATCCCAGTAAATTAACAGTTTCTGAAATACTCAGACCAGCCCTTCTGGCACCAACAATCATGCCACGTTCAAAGTCACTCAAATCACCTTTCTTCCCCATACTGATGCTTGGTTTGAACTGCAGGAGATTCTCTTGACCATGTCTACATGCCTAAATGCACTGAGTTGCCGCCATGTGATTGGCTGCTTAGAAATTAAGTGTTAACGAGCAGTTGGACAGGTGTACCTAATAAAGTGGCCGGTGAGTGTACTTTAATCAATCCAACACATTAAAATACCTCCAAACTTGAACGAACCTAAAGATGGGTCATAAAGTTTTCTCCTGGCAACTGAAGGCAGAATAAACTTTGAACAGCATTTAAACTGAAACGGGTCCAATCTCATACAACATTGCAGAAGTTAATTTATTTATACATTACTTTTGTTCACATTTGTACAAATCAGAATTGCCAAGTGATTTAGCCCACATCCACAACTTTATGTCCTAAATCAAATCAGAACAAATTAACGAACACTGTAAAGTCTTGACCTTTTACTATAGAAGAAGGTATAAAAGCACTGAGATACTGTCAGTTTAATAAATCTCCAGGAGAGGATAAGATAAGAAAATATAGTCTTTATTGATCTCACATTGGAGAAATTCACTTGTCACATCAGCTCAATAGTCAGTCAATAGTCAGGAGAAGGTGCCAAAAGTAGGAAAAGGTGCATCAGTTATATACAGTGTATCTTCCTATATACAGTGGATCAAAAAGAAAATAAGAAAAAAATAAGAATAAAAATGCAAAATAAATCGGAGTAGGCAGATGATGTCATGTGTACTTTCACGGTTTTATATATATGTATATATATATATATATATATATAGATGCCTACATATAAATGTACTGACATATATTCACTTGATAGCAGCAGAAGTTCTTCAGAATCATTGCATAGTGTATTAAATAGATTATTGCACATTAGTTATTGCCCAAAGTTATTACAGTTACTGATAGCAGCAGAAGTCACTTCTGTCAGGATTATTGCACGGGTTATCGCACAGTGAATTAGATAGATTATTGCACATTAGTTATTACAGTTATGGTTACAGTTATAGAGCAGCATTGTATAATTTGGTAGCAGCAGGGATGTAAAGCGCTCCTTTATACAGACAGGATGTCTAAGTCTGTCACTAAAGGAGCTGCTCAGCTCCTCTACAGTCTGGTGCAGGGGGTGGAAGGTGTTGTCCATGATGGATGTGAGCTTGGACAACAACCTCCTCTCAGCTACTTCCCCCAGCAGACGACAGCGTAGAGGAGGGCTGAGGCCACCACAGAGTCATAGAAGGTCTTTAGCAGAGGTCTGCTCACTCCAAAGGACCTCAGCCTCCTCAGGAGGTGGAGGCGGCTCTGACCCTTCTTGTACAGAGTGTAAGAGTACAGCTGATGTGACCGGCTGCTGCCTGCGCAGCACCTTTTTACATAGCTTCACCTTGAATCTTTTAAAGAAAAGATTTTCTTTTTTCACTGATTATGGATGTAATAAATCTTTTATTTAAGATGCCCACACTTCCTGATTCCTTTTTGAAAGCCATAATAACAGTTATATAAAAAAATAACGTAACAATCAACTAAAATGTGTCTTTTATAGGCACATGTCATTGTTAAATTCAGATTATAATTGGCCTCTAAAATGTTGGAGAACAAGCTTAGTCTAGTATTACCAATGATATCTAAAGTCAGGCTTTATTCTGAAACGCCGACCCACCAATAACTGCACTAGATTCTTTAATAGAATCCATTCTGCAGAATCAAGATCTGACCACATGGTCAGCCAGAACCGCGATTATAAGCCCCGATTCCAATTAAACACCTGCAACCCATGTCGTTTATTCCCCTTAAATGTTTTTCTCAGACTTACCAGTCTTTCGTGTTAAAATCATCACTTTGTGAATCCGTATTTGAACTTGTCGTTGTGTGCTCCATTGTACTCTCTGTAGCGTAGCCTGGGCTACATCTACGAACTACGTCAATCGTACCACATGACCCAAGTTGTGGATTTTCAGGCTAGCGGTCGCAGAGGGACAATTTTTAGTCCTTAAAAAAAAACCTTTAACGGAGCAATAACGATCTTAATGCCACATTTTTTGAAAATATGGTCACTAATGCATGTATTTCCGAGTTGGTCGACCTCAGAATCAAGAAGTACTTTAAAGCAGTTAACAGGGAAACAGCAGACAACCCACGGATGCCAAAGACTTCACAGATGTGGCACATATAAACAAATGAACAGTTATCTCTGGGCAGAATGGACATGCGGACATTCCTGGAGCCGGGTTAGCAGTGACACGTATCCCAAAAGAAAACACGGGAAGATTCAAACAATCCTGGAGCAGGTCTCTGCTGATCCCTATAAGCCGACGTAACGAGAGATTGTCCCTCTCTGTCTTCAGGATGTTAACCTGTCCACATGGTTTTATGTATGAGAGTCCAGAACTGAAGCTTTATACATCCCTCTGCTTTGTTAGATAAATATGTTAAAGTTTCTGTTTTAAGAGTCTTTTTACTGCTCCAGATGTCTACAGTAGAGAAGACCAAACTGGAGGTTGACTTTAGGACCAGACAAAGACTAGGACACTCCTTCATTTTGCTTAATTTGAGCCATTCAAAAGTGGACTTTCAGCAGTGGTTCTGGCCCGGTTCACCTTCATTTTCTGCCCTGTCTCTAATCTTGGAGTAATAAGTCAGCCCAGGAAGGTTCTCCACTCTTCTCTGTTTTCTCCATTTGTGGAGAACGGTTCTCACTCTGGTTCTCTGGAGTCCCACAGCCTGGTTGAGGGTTTTCATGTTCTCCATGTTCTCCATGTTCTCCAGTGTTTCCATCAGCTGCCTGCCTCTCCTCTGCCAGCGGGGTCCTCCACAAACCCAATGATGACTAGAACGTCAGGCTTCCACCTCTGGGTTAATGGAGAGCAGATGTTCATTAAACTGCTGCTAAGATCTCTGAGCAGCAGAAGGTCAGAATCATTTTGAGACATTTATTTACTAAAAACGAGGAGCTCCAACGGCCATATCTACTGTTTGGGTCATCACAGATCACTTCTATGTAATATTAGGTGATGAAATCTGTAAATCTCAGGTTTAGGAGGTAAAACGATCTCCTATGAACATCATGAATTGGTTTTAGTGTCTTCCAGTGATGACCTTCTGTCAGAGGGACAACCTGACCATAGACTAAACCCAGATTTATGTACTGGAAAAAATGTTTCTATATGAATTATGAATCAAATCAAAACATGCAAACGGTAAATCTGTGATTGTACTGAAAACAGTCAAAGAGATAAAAGAAGATTATTGTAGGTCTGTTCAGCTCAGAGTCTTCTAGTTCCTGAGGAGTTCCTGCTTCATAGACGTCTGAGCGAAGATGAGGTAGTTTGTTTATAATCTGTCTGATTTAGAACCTAAACTGGATTGGTTCAGAACCGTCTATTTAAATAAAGTTTTAAAATAATCTAGAAAAGAGAAACTGAAGATATCTGAAGAACATCTCATTCCAGTGTCATCAACAGCACAGCAGTACTGCTTCTCCAGATATTCTCTGTCCAACTTCTGTCCAACAGATCTGTCCCCCAGACAGGCGTCCAGGTGGACGGTGGCTTTGAACCTGGACTGGAGCAGAACCAGAGACAGAGCCAAGGTGACCACAGAGAACGGGACGCTCTCAGCTTGTTCTCCTGGGAGGATGAACGGGATCACGATGCGGTTTCTTCCTAGAGATCCATATTTCTCTCTCAGAGATTCAAAGCCTTTCCAAACGCCATCGTCTGGTTGTAGAGGACTAACTGTGATGTTTGGGATCATCTGATCTCCAGCCTTCCTCATGGAGTTCCAGTAGTCCGGCAGTTTCTGTGGCCGATGCTTTTCATCAGGAACTTTACAGCCATTCTTCTTGGAGCAGTAGAAGATCCTGTGCTCAGGCTTCAGTCTTCCTGAGGCGATAGCGTACGTTATCTCGGTGCCACCAGAGACACAGTTCCAGGGAGAATACAGAACCACGTCGCTGATGGAGGCCAGAGGCAGCAGACAGCTGGCTGGGATCATGAAGTCTGCGATCGCTCCATGAGCTACAAAGGTGATGTCCACAGAGTCGCTGTGGTCCTTCTTCTCCTCCTCATCTATGCGTGCTTTCAGGAACTTAAACATGGCCACCAGCTTGGTGAAGGTGTGGGACTTTTCTCTGAGCCACTTCCTGACGGTTGGGTTGGTGCAGTTCTCCTCTGCAAGCTTCATCAGCCTCCTCCACTCCTCTGAGCCCTTTGTGGCTTCAAAACAGCTAAAAAGTTCCAGGACAGCTCTTCTGTAGCTAGGACAGAAAAAAAGTTACAATGAAATACATTTTGTTTATTCTGGTAAAGCAGTAACTTGTTCTCAGTAATCAACCCCTAAACCTGAGAACTAGTTGTTCCACCTTTGGCAGAAGCTTCCATCAAGTGTTTCTAATACTGGTAATGAGTCTTTAAGATCACTCTGGAGGCCCATTCTGCTTTGAAGAATTAATTTAATGCCACTGCAGTTTAATTGGATTCAATTCCAGACCTTGGCTAGGCCACCCCCAACCTGCTTCTGTTCAATTCATTTTAATTCAGTTATATTTCTATAGCTTCAATTCACAATAAATCATCTTGAGGTTCTTTATAAAGTAAGATTCATTTAACAGGGAGGAGAACCTCCAGCAGAACCAGAACCAGGCTCAGTGTGAACGCTCATCTGCCTCCACCCACTGGGGCTTAGAGAAGACAGAGCAGAGACACAGAAAGCTCAGAAGCTCACATTGACCCAGGAGTACTTTCTATGTTAGAGAAGACAGAGCAGAGACACAGAAAGCTCAGAAGCTCACATTGACCCAGGAGTACTTTCTATGTTAGAGAAGACTGAGCAGAGACACAGAAAGCTCAGAAGCTCACATTGACCCAGGAGTACTTTCTATGTTAGAGAAGACAGAGCAGAGACACAGAAAGCACAGAAGCACATATTGAACCAGGAGTACTTTCTATGGTAGAGAAGACAGAGCAGAGACACAGAAAGCACAGAAGCACACATTGAACCAGGAGTACTTTCTATGTTAGAGAAGACTGAGCAGAGACACAGAAAGCTCAGAAGCTCACATTGACCCAGGAGTACTTTCTATGTTAGAGAAGACAGAGCAGAGACACAGAAAGCACAGAAGCACATATTGAACCAGGAGTACTTTCTATGGTAGAGAAGACAGAGCAGAGACACAGAAAGCACAGAAGCACACATTGAACCAGGAGTACTTTCTATGTTAGAGAAGACAGAGCAGAGACACAGAAAGCACAGAAGCACATATTGAACCAGGAGTACTTTCTATGGTAGAGAAGACAGAGCAGAGACACAGAAAGCACAGAAGCACACATTGAACCAGGAGTACTTTCTATGTTAAAGAAGACAGAGCAGAGACACAGAAAGCACAGAAGCACACATTGACCCAGGAGTACTTTCTATGTGAGAGAAGACAGAGCAGAGACACAGTAAGCACAGAAGCTCACGTTGATCTAGGAGTACTTTCTATGTTAGAGAAGAAAGCAAGGAAGCGTCATGATTTAGGTTTTTATTTGGACTTTCTGGACTGATTTTCCACTCTTTGCTCCACTTCTCTGAGCCATCAGTCACTGTCCAATCTGCTCAGTCACCTCCCAGCCACCACTCAGCACCTGATCAGCGCCACCTGCTGCCACTAATTACCTCCAAGTCATTCCACCTGTTTCCCTGCCTTTATATACCTGCCTCAATCAACACTTCCTGACAGAACCTCTCATCTTGTCTCGTCTCATGTGCACCGCTGCCAAGATTTCTGCTGGTGTTCAGCCTCACTGTTTTAAGTCTCCAGTGTCTGTGTGCTGCTCAAGTTTGCCCTGTTCTCTGAGGAGCTGCTTGCTCTGTCCGTTCTGGAGGTTCTTCAGCCTACATCACGTTCTGGTCAGCTCATGCCTTCCTCATCGGTTCTGATCTGATCACCAGATCCCTGCCCGTTCCTGCCCACATGCCTCATCTGCCAGTATTCAACTTTCCTTCAATAAACCTTTTCAAAACATAACTGTGTTCGGCTGAATACCGGGTTCCCCAGCTCTACTCATTACACAGAAGCAAACCAGGAATCCTTTCTATGTTATATGGTAATAGCAGATAATCATTGTTTTTCAGAGGTGGACTTGTTTTTACTTTAAACAAAATTGCAACAGAACTATATTTTACTTTCACTTTTGCTCATAACATCAGCAACATGTTTAAATGTATGAAACACATCATTATTGTGTATTTATTATAAAACCTGTAAAAACTCACAGAATTAATAATTCCAGCTCCTCCAGAGAAGCCACCAGCTTGTGCATTAGATGCGTTGTTTTGTCGCTCATGGTTGGAGGAAATTCATCGACTAAAATTAAACTCAATTCTTCATCTGGGAAGGAAAACAAAATTATTTTACAACAAGAAGATCCTGCTGTACCCACGTTTGCGTCAGCTGTTTGTATTTGAAGGAAATTTCCCCTCCATGGATAAACTGGTACGGAGAATGGATTGATGGAAATGATCTGTTGTTAAATATTTAATCAGAATAATGTGAGTTAATTAGAGTGAAAGTGTCGTCTGTCCTACCTGCCGCAGACCGTTCAGGTGAGATTGAAGATTACTGCACAGGTGAGCAGTCTTATTTATGTGCCATATCACATTACATTATGTAGGACACGCCTTTTTATAAGAATTCAGCCATATAAAAAAAATACACATCCAAAAGTGAAAGAGAAACCTTCGGTAATCCCCGAGGACTCCAAATGCGCAGCACAGCCGGATTTTAAAGATCATAGATCATAATACAGGCAGAGTCCTGTCGGGGGGGGGGGGGCTAACAGAAACAAACTAATGTCAGCTTTGGTTTAATGTGTCTGCTATATTTATTGCTCTGTGCTCTACACCTTACAATGAGCTAATATGGAGTTTCATTTGAGGAGATCAGATTAAAATCATCATGCATAGCAACGGTTGCTATGAAAACACACCTCTGACCCTGTTTGGAAATTCCAGCTGACCTGCCAGACTCTATTATAGCAGCAGATTGTTCCTGTAAATCAGCTGATTTACAGTAAATCAGCTGATTTACTGTAAATCAGGAGCTCCTCGCACGTTTAACATGTTTAGGATTTAAATCCTGCAGCAGAAACGGTAAAGATGACAGGAAAACCTAAAGCTATAGAAGAAAAATATCCAGAAATAAGGAAATCTGTAAGACTCAGGTGATTTGAAACAACAGATAGGGTTCATATAGATGTTGTAAAATCTGAATGATGTTCTGATGGATGCTGTGTTTAGCAGCCCAGAGAAGGTAAAGGAGCTCTGGATGAGGTTTTAGATCACAAAACATTTAAGTGAAAGTTTGCCAGGGAAGATGCCGCAGCGTATGCAGCTGATCTTCTATCTGTGTGAGCTAGTTTTATGTGATTGTCGTCTATATGTTGTCTTTAACCATGGAAGTCCACTTTTTCTGCTCGATCGGCAAAAGTTACTGGATCTTTGGCCTGTGACTGAAGATTTCCTGAGATCTTGATGAGATGAAGCAATGTTCTCCATTCCCTGCTGTGATTCCTCCCTGTCTTTGGCAGCTCAGGCTGTTGCTCTGCAGCATGACGTCATCGCAGTCATGGGAGATGCAACGACTTCCTGGTGAAGACCAGAGCCAGACGGACCCATCTGACCATAGCTCCTCTCTTTAGTTTAGATTGTCTGTCCTGTAGATTTTTAGCTTTGGAGGGACCTTGTTGGCACCTAGCTGCCCATTATTGGTCCTGATGGAGATACCTGAGACTGCTGCACCTGTTCTGCATCGCAGCACTGAGACCAGCCGGCACAAGGAAGATTTCACTGGTGGAGCAGTGGTTGTTTATAAAAGGGCCCTCAACTGCAAACGCCATCCTCATTCAATACTTTTCAACTACATCTGTTTGAGTTGTGTCACTCTCACACGGTGCTGTGTGTGGTCGTCCTCAGTAAGTGAGGCAGTGTTGGAGGAATCCTTAGAACCTGATTGGTCAGAACCTTTTCTTAAGAAGCCATCTCACGTATAAAGCCCTTAATAATCAAACTCCCTCCTACGTCAGAGCTCTGATTACCCTGTATGTTCCTAACACAGCAATCTGGAATGGCTTTCATTGTGCTGTGCCTTTGGGGCACAGCAACGGGGGTAATTGTAAGGAATTATGAGATTACAGAGACTGGACTGCAAAGTCAGTTGGCATTGAGATTACAGATAAACAGACTCTGGAGGCCAGACACTGGACAGAATGACCGTTTAGGGTAAAATGTGTCAGTAAGGACACGTCTGCATTACTGCATGATCTTCTCCACCAATGTGATGAACAGAACCCTGATATCATGCTGTACCCGCCTCTGAATGGGTTTCCTATTTAATGTCTGTGTGTGAGAACAAACGGGGTTCTCAGGTACAGGTTGTGTTGTTATGAGAACCCAGCACTGAAACTGCAAACATTTCTCTGCCTTTTAGATTAAATATGGTAAAATATAGCTACAGTTTGAAGAATATTTTTATTAATACAGAAGTTGTGGGAGATTATTTAACTATTGAACCTTAAAAAAGAAAGAAAACTCAGAAGACCAAGATTACAGCTCCTCTGCTTGCCAACAGAGAACTTTATTGAAAGGTCACACGTACATCCAAAAGGGTGTAAGTGAAAAGTTCTGATTACAATGCAGTGAATACCCCTTTTTATAGGACCACCAACAGAAACACCACATTACCAGATAAAAGAAGCAGAGGAGACCGTGAACAGGTCAGTTGTTCAACAGCACAGCATATAACTATCACAGCACAGGCTATGCCCAGGTCATTGCATCTTGCTGAGCATATTTCAAAACAAAAGAACGTCATGAACACCACACACCCCATAAGATGGATCCCAGCTGCCCAGGTTTGGTTCTGGTCTCCAGTGAACGTGAACTCATTTGACCTTCAGAGCAAACGCTGCAGAGCCATCAGGCGGCACAAACCTGACCCAACCTTTACCGAATTGACACCGAATTGACGTCCTTGGCTGACGTCACTTCCTGTTTGCGGTAAGGCGTATTGTATCACTTCCTGTTTTCACTGCGTGAGCAACGGTTTGTTGCTCCAGATTCTCTCGCTTTTATCTTTAATCTCTTTGCTGTAACATCTGTTTCTAACACATAAGCACTTTTAAAACATTTTCTGTTGCTGCACATCACGCTTGGGAACTCCTCGTGTTTCACGGTTTGCTCTCTTGGTGTGGTAGAAGGGCGCTAGCCTAGCTTTAGCCTAGCCTAGCTTTAGCTCCACAATGGCTTCCTCTCCTACTATTACTTCAGCTTCTCCGTCTCTGACTAAGTCTCCCCTTATCTCCTGCTCTCTGTGTCAGATGTTTAGCTATTCCTCTGCCTCCTTTAGTGATAATGGTACTTGTAATAAATGTAGTGTTTTTGTAGCTTTGGAGGCGAGGGTGTCAGAATTAGAGTCCCGGCTCCGTGCTATGGAAAGACCAGCTGATAGCCGCCCCTCTGCTAGCGCGGAGCCACATAGACCTAGCGTTAGTTCACTTAGTGGTCCTCCAGAAGCACCCGAGCAGCCGGGTAAGCAGGCC
This sequence comes from Fundulus heteroclitus, assembly GCF_011125445.2. Classification (NCBI taxonomy): domain Eukaryota; kingdom Metazoa; phylum Chordata; class Actinopteri; order Cyprinodontiformes; family Fundulidae; genus Fundulus; species Fundulus heteroclitus. The sequence continues at coordinate 2,014,917 of NC_046376.1, read as the reverse complement.
GGCTGGGTGACAGTTCGTAGGAAGCATAGCTCTAGATTTCAGCCCCCAGTTCACCACCAACCCGTCTGCGTTTCAAACAAATTTTCCCCACTCAGCGACACACCCGCTGAGAAGCCGACCCTGATTATTGGGAGCTCAATAGTCAGAAACGTGGCACTAGAGACACCAGGGACCATAGTTAAATGCCTACCAGGGGCCAGAACGGGCGACATAGAATCTTACCTAAAACTGCTGGCTAAGGATAAGCGTAAATACAGTAAGATTGTTATTCACGCTGGCGGTAATGACACCCGGTCACGCCGATCGGAGGTCACTAAAGTTGGTGTTGCTTCGGTGTGTGAGTTTGCTAAAGCAATGTCGGACTCCATAATTTTCTCTGGTCCCCTGCCTGATCTGACCAGTGATGACATGTTTAGCCGCATGTCATCATTCAACCGCTGGTTGTCTAGGTGGTGTCCTGAAAACGACGTGGGCTACATTGATAACTGGAGAACTTTCTGGGGAAAACCTGGTCTGATCCGGAGAGACGGCATCCATCCTACTTTGGATGGTGCTGCTCTTCTTTCTAGAAATCTGTCCGGATTTATTAGTTCTCCTAAATGCTGACAACCCAGGACAACACAGACCAGGAAGCAGAGCCGTAGTTTAACACACCTCTCTGCAGCTTCTGTACTGTTACCCATCCATTATCCTATTGAGACAGTGTCTTTCCCACGGCCAAAACTTAACAGATCAAAAACTTATCTAAAAGGAACAAATCATAAAAACCTACTAAAAATCAATACGGTTCACCTTGAACCTAAAAATAAAACAATTAAATGTGGTCTATTAAATATAAGGTCTCTCCCTCCAAAGACTTTGTTAGTTAACGAATTGATTTCTGATAAACAGAATGATTTGTTTTGTCTCACAGAAACCTGGCTACAAGAGGACTACGTTAGTATAAATGAGTCAATTCCCTCCAATTATTCAAATTTCCACATTCCCAGACCTGTGGGAAGAGGAGGAGGAGTGGCAACCATCTTTCAGTCTGATTTATTAATTAGTCCCAGGCCAATTAATAATTACAGTTCTTTTGAACATTTAACCTGTTTAATATGGGATTTAAATTACATGTCTTAGTCGAAACAACGGATTTATGGATAAATATAGCTGAGTGTCATCAGCATAACAGTGGAAATTAATCCCATGCTGTCTGATAATTTTGCCAATCGGAAGCATATATATAGTAAATAGAATTGGTCCAAAGACTGAACCCTGTGGTACTCCACAAGTGACCCTAGAGTTTGAAGAAGATTTATTAACATGAACAAACTGGAATCTGTCCGACAGATCAGATTTAAACCAGCCTAATGCTTTTCCCTTAATCCCTACAGTATGTTCAAGTCTTTGTAGGAGAATATTGTGATCAACTGTATCAAACGCAGCACTGAGATCTAACAGGACAAGTATAGACACAAGTCCATTATCTGAGGCCATGAGAATATCATTAGTGACCTTCACCAGAGCTGTTTCAGTGCTATGATGAGCTCTGAAGCCTGACTGAAACTCCTCAAGTAGGTCATTACTTTGTAAATGTTCACAAAGTTGATTAGCAACTACTTTCTCAAGAATTTTAGATAAGAAAAGAAGATTAGATATAAGTCTGTAATTTACTAACTCATCTCGATCAAGAGAAGGTTTCTTAAGTAAAGGTTTAATAACAGCTACTTTAAAAGCCTGTGGTACATATTCATTTACCAAGGATAGATTAATCATGTCTAAAATAGGACCACTGATCAGAGGGAATACCTCCTTAAACAACTTGGTTGGGATTGGGTCTAACATACAGGTAGAAGGTTTAGATGAAGCTAGAATTTTACATAGCTCAGAAAGCTCTACTGCTTTTAAACAGTTCAGACACTGCGCAGGTTCTAAAGATTCCTCCAACGCTGCCTCACTTACTGAGGACGAGGTAATCATGTTTGGGAGGATGCCAATTATTTTATTTTTAATGGAATCAATTTTATTTATGAAGAATCCCATAAAATCATTACTGCTAAGAGCTAAGGGAATGGATGGATCAACAGAGCTGTGGCTCTGGGTAAGTTTGGCAACTGTACTGAAGAGAAATCTAGGATTATTTTTGTTCTCCTCAATTAATGATGATAAATATGCTGCTCTAACTCTGCGAACGGTCTTGTTATACAATAGACTGTCCCTCCAGATTAGGTAGGATTCCTCTTGGTGTGTAGAGCGCCATTTTCTCTCCAATTTCCAAACCTTGTGCTTCAAGGAACGCAGCTCTGAATTAAACCAGGGAGCCAGTTTCCTGTGAATGATCACCTTCTTTTTCAAGGAAGCTACATTGTCTAATGCAGAACGCAATGAGGAAGTCACATTGTTAGCAAAATGTTATTACTTCATTACCAGAACCAGACTCAGTGTGAACACTCATCTGCCTCGACCCACTGGTGCTTAGAGAAGACAGAGCAGAGACACAGAAAGCACAGAAGCTCACATTGACCCAGGAGTACATTCTATGTTAGATGGTAATAGAGGATGATCTGCCTCCACTGATGATGTCACAGCTAACAGAACGCCAGACCAGGTGTACCTTCCATGAAGAGACCACACCATTGATAAATTAGCAAATACAATAGTAATAATTGTTACATATTTTAGGTATATATATGTGTATATATATATATATATATATATATATATATATATATATATATATATATATATATATGTTTATACATAACCCCCTTATTGGTGGGTTAGGTATAAACCACGTGTATGTGTGTGTTTGTAGTTGTCTATCACCTGTTATTGAGGCCTTTCAATTATCATAACACACAATAATGACAAACTCACTAATTTCATTTCATTTATTGGTGTAAAAAAGCAACAATCGATTAATCATTGACAGTAAAACAAATAAATGTTGCCAACTGAGAAACTCCATAGCCGAGTACATTATCATTTATATCTGCATGATTACCAAAATCAGGAATTGCTCTTTGTTTTGCTGGATGTTTTTATCCTTACCTGCCTTAGGACAATGGATTAGGCTAAGGCAAGGCAAAGCAAGGTAAATTTATTTATATAGCACAATTCAGCACAGAGACAATGCAAAGTGCTTTACATGATTAAAATATAGGTAAATAAAACAGAATAAAAGCAAGTAGGGATAGAATGTAAAAACAAAAAAGAACATTAAAAACAGTAGAACAGTTTAAAATTAGCATGTGTGCTAACTCTAGCGTATTCACATCAATGCTTCCTGCTGACATGTTGATTAATATTCATTGTCCTAAGTTAAACAAATAAACAAGTGAAATTAATTAATTATAATAATAATAATCAGACCAAAGTACCGTCCTATTACCAGTCATCTGTAGCATAGCCAATTGGTTCTCTGCTGAAATTCCCTTATTTTTTCTGAAGACGTTTCAAAACCTATCCTCAGAGCAACCTGCAGGTGGAGCACTTCTGTTTTTAATGACATGGAGGTCCATCCTCCTAGAACCAGTCCAGGTCAGAACCAGTGACCCACCATCTCTGTCCTGCTGGTTAGAAGCTGCTGCTTTGTGTGAGAGGAGGACTTGGTCTCCTGAACCATGATGAGATGCTGATGTAATCTCTCTGGAACGTGATGGAGGACCGAGCTGTAAACTCTGGGGAGCTGAAGCTCCATTCTCCCCCTCTGTTCACTGATGGCTTTGCTCTTTGGACCAAGATGGCTTCTTTCTAATATCTGTTCTCCCTGTCCAAGATATGGACATCATTGTCCTCAGCTGTGTCTCCTTTGTTCTGCAGGTACCAGTGGACCTCTGAGTCTGGTTCTGAGCTGCTGGCCCTCCTGCTGCTCCATGCGTTCATGTAGTTGTTGTTTAGTTTCTCTGATGGAGTCTGAGCCGTCCTCACTGCTTTGGATCGCAGAAACAACGCCGCTGAGCTGTGGTCTGGGAGTTCTGTCTTTGGGATTAAATTGTTTTTGTCCGACAGTGTTATTAGATTTGAAATTTACTGATTTGTTGGATTTAAAGAAAATTCTTTAAATCCAACAAACTTTCTTGGAAATTTCTGACACATATGGAATTACAATGTTTTCTTGTCTCTCTGTTCTCTCCTCTGTGTTTGAAGCAGTGTTGGTTTTTCTGCCAGCTTTGTGACTGATTTGACAAACGTCCACTGTGGGTAACCACAGTCTCGCAGTGATTTCCTGACGTGCTTGTGTTCTTTTTGTTTCTCCTCTGTGGCAGAGGGAATGTTGTCAGCCTGATAACTTAAAGTTATGATAACAAAAAGTTCATCAGTTATAATTTCTTAGATACATGACATCGTACAATTTAACGTTATATCATCCTCCCCGGGTTGGGGAGGATGTGCTGCCGTGAATGAGGGGAAGATGGAGCGGGAGATGGACAGGCGGATTGGTGCAGCGTCTGCTGTGAAGCGGGCGCTGTACCGATCCGTTGTGGTGAAGAGAGAGCTGAGCCAAAAGGAGAAGCTCTCGATTTACCGGTCGATCTACGTTCCTACCCTCATCTATGGTCACGAGCTTTGGGTCGTGACCGAAAGAACGAGATCCCGGATACAAGCGGCTGAAATGAGTTTTCTCCGTAGTGTGTCTGGGCTCTCCCTTAGAGATAGGGTGAGGAGCTCAGTCATCCGGGGAGAACTCAGAGTAGAGCCGCTGCTCCTCCACGTCCAGAGGAGCCAGTTGAGGTGGCTCGGGCATCTGGTCAGGATGCCTCCTGGACGCCTCCCTGGTGAGGTGTTCCGGGCACGTCCCACCGGGAGGAGGCCCAGGGGAAGACCCAGGACACGCTGGAGGGACTATGTCTCTCTGCTGGCCTGGGAACGCCTTGGGATTCCTCCTGAGGAGCTGGCCCAAGTGGCTGGGGAGAGGGACGTCTGGGCCTCCCTACTGAAGCTGCTACCCCCACGACCCGACCCCGGATAAGAGGAAGAAGACGGACGGACGGATGATGTGCTGAATTCAACTGAAATTATCTGGACTATTATTGGATTAATAATAGTCCAGTCGATCACAGGGCTATTCTCTATACCCGCTTTTCCATGCAGGCTCATGGGGGCTGGTGCCCATCTCCAGTAGTTATTGGATGAGAGGCGGGATCCACCCTGAACAAGTTACTAGTCGATCACAGGGCTAAATGTGGCTGTTTAAGTTAATTATAGCAAATTGTACTCATTTTCACTAAATGAATAAATCTGAACAGGTCTCTCTTCAAAATGAGATCTTGGATCTCAATGAGGACACCAGTATGAATAAAGGTTAAATAATTCAAAATCAATCAACTCAAATTATTATTCAATTTAAAGGAGCAATAAGTAATAATGACACCTAGTGTTTCAAATTAAAACAATACACAAGACAAATGAAGTCCATCCCCTCCCCTTCAAGATGACATGTGAAGACGATTCAACCAAACTACGTTGTTATTGTTGAATAAACAGCTTACCCACAGAGCCACAGAGATCCAGAAAGGGCCAAGAGCCTTCTATTGATAGCAGCTGTTTACTCAACGGTCCGTTATTGCTGAGAAATGTAGCAACATATAGTTCCAACCAACCCCAGTGAATTCTTACCATCACAGGATAGAAATATGGTGCTTTATTATACTCTATTTCTGGCCTACTTCTCTTACTGGCTTCCATGTTTGCAGGCTCTAGCTGTTTTGCCAAGATAAAATACCAAATGCTGCGTTCTGTTTTGGGAACCCTGGGAACTCTCACATGATTGGTTCAGGAACCAGAAGGTAAACACAGGCTACACTCTGAACCGAAGTAGTTCTGCACCGTACCTCTAGGTTTGAAGGGAGAATGACTCGACTAAGACGTTGATGGAGAGAACCGACTGTTTAAAAGGAATGTTATTTCTATTCCAGCTGACAAATGGAAATGATTTACGTTGATTTTACAGTATGTATCTTACTTATTGCTCCTTTAAGAAATAATTAAATTAGTAATTCAATTCTGTTGTTAATTTTTTGGCAGTGAAAAGGCTCTATGGAACTAAACAGGATGATGATGTGATGTTTTATATCTGTATAAAACCTCCTTCTGTCACTCATACGTTTAACCAAACATAGCTTTAAAAGCTTTGGTCAGCCTTTCATGTGCTCCCTCTTGAGCTTCAGCACTGGAGAAGGTGGAGGCCAACATCTTATCTGATGATGTCATTCCTGTGTAGTCAATGGTGCAGGAATACTGCTGCTTCAGAGCTTTTTCATCCAGCTTCAATCTTCTAGATCGTTTCCCCAGACAGACAGTGAGGTGGAGTACAGCCTGAAACCTGGAGAACATGAGCACCAGTGACAGAGCCAAGGTGACCACAGGCAGCGGGAAAACTTCTTTTGGATCAATGGATGGGAGGATTAATGGGATGATGATACGATTTCTTCCAGGTTTACCATGTTTGTCTTCTAGGAACTCAATTCTCTTCCATGCACCATCTTCAGGTATTCTCAAAGGAGACACAATGATGTTAGGAATCTTCTGATTTCCAGCTTTCTTCATGGAGTTCCACTTATAGGGCAGCTTCTCAGGCTGATGCTTTTCATCTGGACTCTTACAGCTACGTCCAAGTGAGCAGTAAAACTCTCTGTGGACAGGCTGAAGTTTCCCTGTGGCGATACCATACGCTGCATTAGCTTCAAGATAACAGTTCCAGGGAGTATACAGTACAACGTCAGAGATGGTGGGCAGAGGCAGCAGACAGCTGGCTGGCATCATGGAGTCTCTGATCGCTCCATGAGCCACAAAGGTGATGTCAACGTCATTGCTGTGGTTGTTCTTCTCTTCCTCGTCAATCTTTTCCTTCAGGAACTGAAACATCTCCACCAGTTTGGAGAAGATCTCAGATTCTGCATTGTCTCTGAGCCAAAGTCGAACATCTTCATCTTTGCAGCTTTCCTTTGCAAACTCCAACAATGTTTGCCTGTCGTCACGACTCTTGTTCTTAGTTTCAATGCAGCATTTTATTTTGGCTAACCTCCGGAAGATCTTTCTGGAAGAGAAAGCATCAATAAAATGTTTGGATATAAAACTTTATGAATATATGCATCTAAAACAAAGACATCTGTGTTGGTTTCCAGGACGGTCACTTCATCTCAGACTATGTTCATCAAATCAATAAACTTTACACATTCTTTTATTTCCTGTATGTTTGGTCATTTAGACTCACTGAATCTCTTTCAGTTCCTTCTTCATCTGGTCAGAAGCTTTCTTTATGTCCCCAGCATTCTTCCTCAGACTCTCACTGGCTTCAGTCTTGGAGTTTTTCAGGTCGACACAGTTGATGACCAACTCAGGAACTGAAAAAGCCAGTCCGATGACTCCTGCTCCAACCTTTAAAGGATAGAAAAAGTAAAGTTAATCAATAAATCAATCAATAAAAGTTTTCTTCAAGTTTTTGGCTTGACATGCACTTGGTGTGCAGCAGAATCACCGTAGCTCTCATGATAAACAGTAAATTCAGAGTCACAAACGACCTCCTCATGTCATCTGATGCTGGCTCTTCATCCCTCCTCATCCTTCTTGATCTTTCTGCTGCATTTGATGCCGTTGACCATGGCATTCTCTTAAACCGGCTCCACCTCACTACTGGACTAAATGACACTGCTCTCAGTTGGTTCAGATCATATCTCACAAACCGGACAGAATACATCTCCCTAGGCCACTCCAAATCACATCCTCACACAGTTACATGTGGTGTGCCCCAGGGCTCCGTCCTTGGCCCCATCCTCTTCATCCTTTACCTCACTCCCCTTGGCCAAATCATCAGCTGCCACAACATTTCATTCCACTGCTATGCTGATGACATACAACTCTATGTAAATGTGACAGCTGACACCCCACCGTCACAGTCATCCCCATCAAAACTCACCACCTGTCTGGAGGAGATAAAGGTATGGATGGAGCAAAACTTTCTTCAACTAAATAGCTCATAACCAGCATCACCTTTTCTGGCAGTAACATCCCACTTTCATCAACAGTTAGAAATCTTGGTGTAAAAATGGACTCCCAACTCATTTTTGAAGCCCATATAAATCACCTATGGAAGACCTCTTTCTATCACTCCGAAATATTTCCAAATTCCGTCCCATTCTCTCCCTCCCAGACGCAGAAAAGCTGGTTCATGCCTTTGTCTCCTCCAGACTGGACTATTGCAACTCACTTCTCATTGGGATCCCTAGAAAAAGTCTGCAGAGGCTTCAGTACATTCAAAACTCTGCAGCTAGGATCCTGGTGAGAGTGCGGAAACATGAGCACATTACCCCCATCCTGCATTCACTACACTGGCTTCCCATCTCCACCAGGATTGAGTACAAGGTTTCCCTCCTCACACATCAATGCATCCATGGACATGTCCCTGCCTACCTCAAAGAACTTATCAACCCACAGAACACAACCCGGTCCCTTCGCTCCACTCACTCAAACCTCCTCCACATTCCCAGAACCAGACTTAGGACAATGGGAGATAGGGCATTTTGTGCTGCTGCCCCGCATCTGTGGAATGGCCTCCCTGACACCTTGAGGGCACCTCAGTTCACTGAGTGTTTTAAAAAAGGCCTTAAAACATTTCTTTTTGGCAAAGCTTTTGGTCCCCTTTAGATGTTTTATTTTTAACGCTTTTATTTATTTTATTTTTTTTATTTATGTTTTTTATTTATTTATTTATATATATATTTTATTTTTTTTCCCCCTGTAGCACTTGGAGATCTTTTGATAGAAAGTGCAGTATAAATTAAATGTATTATTATTATTATTATTATTAAATGGCGCTACAGATAAAATCTTTCTGTATTCAACAACTGGTAGACAAAGTCAGTCTGCCCCAGGATAGTTCTTACTACAAACAGCTCACCACCATCAGGGTGGTGTGTGTGAATGGGAGAGACTGTAGTGTGAAGCGGTTGAGGTTGTCAGATTTGATACAGTGCTACACAAGTACAAGCCATTTACCAATTAACAAGAGAGGAAGTGCATTCCTAATACACCAGTAACTACAAAGATTGGCCCCAGAAGTTTATAAGTCTGTCAAACATTGAGCAATTTTGATTCCCTTTATTCATGCATACATATGCTGGTAAAAATGGACGTGCTTTCAAACTTTACCTCACTGCTCTTCCTATTTGGTGAGCGCCACTCAAAAATGGAGATGTGTGTGACAGACCGAAGGACCCGTTTACACCTCCCTAATTGGCTCACAATGGGCCGTAGTGGCATTGAGCTATGATGAGAAAAATAAAAGCAGATTGGATTGGAAGCCACAGAAGTTTGGGACTTGCACAGCCACCAAGGATGCGTCATCTCAGCATGGTGCGATCAGTGCTACAAATGTAACGTTTCTGGCACTGGAGCTGCTGATTGCAATCAGCGCACCTGTGTTTTCTCCGCCCTTTCTGCTTATAAGCTCTGCTCCTCGCAGTCTCCAGTGCCAGAACGTCTCTAGCCTAACGGTGAGCGCTTCCAGCCTTATTTTTGAATACCTGTCTGCCTGTTGACCTGTTTTGCCTCTGTTTTTTGAAACCAGTCTGCCCCTTTTTGGATTTGTCTGCCTGCCTGAGTTCTGCCTGTCAGCCTCAGAGATCTGGACTGCCTTCCCGTGTTTCTGACCCCAGCCTGCCCGTAAGTTACCGAGACTGCCTGCTCCCTTACTTTCTGTGCCTTTTGGATTTTGGACCTGGACCTGGATTTGGATACTCTGTTGAATTCTCCCTTGGAGACCGCTGTCTGGACTAAACGGATTTCCCCCTCGACAAGACCCGGACTGGACCTGGATAAAGATCCCTGGATAACCCCCTCTCGGACCCCGTCGACACCTGGAGCCAGAGCTCTGCCCACGGCGCGGCCAGGTTAGTGACCTTGCTTCACTCTTACCTTTCCGTCTGTTCCTGCCGGTCACTAACCCACCGCTCTGCCTTCAGGAGCTGCCAGTCGCAGAGTGCGAGCCGCACAGACCAGGGGTCCGCGCCACCATCCTCTAAATAAAAACTGTTCAAGTTTTTTTTACTTGTTTTCGGGTATTTCTTGGGTCCATCCAAATTCGTTACAACAAAAGCTTTTATTCCCACAGACTCACTTCTTCTACTTCATTTCTTCCTGAGACTGTCAAGGAGAAAGTCCACCCTGGACAAGTCAGCCAGGCATGGGGCCTCATGGGGCTCGAAAGACACACAAGCCAGCACAGGGGAGACGTCTCTCTTCGTCCAGAGAACCTGACTAGGTTCTGAGATCTGCCGACTAGAATCAAAGCCTAGTTTCTGCACAACCAGCCGCTGATTTTAGCGACCAATCGCCACAGCGACCCCTAGCCTCCCGGAGGTATAATGGTATTAATAAAATCAAGCGTCCTTAAAGTTAATGATTTTACTGAGAAAATCTTTCGTTAAAATGTTATTTTATCAAATAATGTTTTGTTTTTCTCAGGATTTGCATTGTGAATGCACATACCAAATGTTGTTCTAAATTAGTGACGCTAATTTAACTCCATTCCATGTTCTTTAAGTCAGATCTGCAGTGAACCAGGATTCACTGCATTATGATGATCAACCACTTTTATGTTGTCTTTTGTCTTTTTGCATGTACATAGTTCCTTAGCTTCTTTTTATCTTCATTTTGCTTAGTAGTTTAGTTAAGTTTTACTAGCCCAGTAGAGAGGATTTGTTGATTAAAATATAGTGTTAATTCAGATAAACAGCATTCTATAGTGATGTTCTCTGGATCCACAAACTAATAATCAGGCCCGAAATCTGGATATAGTGATGGACTAAAACCTGAATCTTCAAAGACACATGCAGTCAGATCTAGTAAAACTCATTCAATGCGTTTATCTTTAGTCACATTACTGCAATGGTGTTTTCACAGGTCTGTCCGAAAAAATCAATCAGCTGCAGCTGGTTCAGAACGCTGCTGCCCGCGTCCTCACTAAGAACGTAGAGAACATGGATCTGGAGCCAGGAAACAGTTACTGATGTGATGCCACAGTGCCTGAGCTACTCACCCGTCCAACTGCTTTGCCCGCAGCTTTGGCTCCCATGGACGCAGCCAGCTCTGGAAGCCCATTCGACACCAACATTTTCGCAGACTTTCTTGCTGCAATCATCGCAAACTTGGAAGCCAGGGAAATCCCAAGAAGAGCAAAATCTGTAGCCTTGTCACTGATCGAGGTTTTAGACAAACCAGATAACATGCCGTGCAGACTGACCCCGGCATTTAATATCAGCCCCTCTCGTTTGGCTATGGCCCTCAGGATCCTTTCTACAACATAATCTTCTGGAGAAAGTTCCCTGACGGACAGAGCCTGTTTTTCCCTCCTCTCTCCTTCCTCTTTCAGTGTTCCCATCAATTTCTCAATCCCCTTTTCAAGATTCTCAATTTTTTCACCGATCTCTTTAGCTGCTTTCATGTTTAGACTCGTTACAGTAATGTCCGTGACATCTGATGCCACATTAGTGGCCAGACCAAGCCCAGAAGCCACGGCTCCTGCAGTGAAAAGAAACGGGATCGCAGCTCCTCCAGTCGCGAGGGCAATTGCTCCAGAAATTGTCATGGCTGCCGCTCCTCCTACAGACACCGAGCTGCCAACAACTTTGCTGATGTTGCAGCCTTTCTTGGTGTCCTCCAGCTCCTTGGCCAGTTGGTTAAACTTCCTTGCACCTTTTTTCTGGAGCTTCAACCACTTAAATATTTTATCTATGAGCACGTCGGCCACATCCATGGTGAGATCCCAGTGAGAGGACTGCTCTGCAACAAGAACACATTTAAGTTCAGTCACAAGTTATATTAAAACACCATCTGATAAACTGCACTTACATTTTTCAGAAGTAAACTTAGAATCAGTGAATCTCCTCAAGACATGCTGCTGAAGTTCTGTTAGACCAGAATAAACCTGAGAAAACGTAATGCAGATGCTCAAGCAGTTGTGAATAGATGTCAAAACAATATCTCAGTGTCTAGTCTACGCCGTTGAGAAGTGGAATGATTCTGCTCAGAGCCTAATTTCGGTTTTTATTGAAGGGATGAATTTCCTGCTTGTTTCTCTGTTCTGATTGGCTGATTTGAAGACAGTCATACTGAAAGTGAAAGCATCTTGTTCTGGCAAGCAGGCAGGGAAATTTATTTGTTTAGCACATTTCAATACAAATACAACTGTTGTGCAATTACACACTGTTTTAAAGTTATTTAATGTTTAATAAAAAAACTCTAAGAAATATCAGGACAATAGTTGAAAGGGATGATTTAAGCACTGGTATTCTTTTAACAGCAAACTCTGCACACATATAGAATAAACTTCTCTTTAATTTATTAACAGAAAACATCACTATATAATGCTGTTGATATGAATTAACACTATATTTCAGTCAACAAATCCTCTCTAAAAGGCTAGTGAAACTTAACTAATATACTAAGCATAATGAACATGTACATACCAAAGAAACAAAAGACAAAATAAAATGGTTGATCATTGTCATGAAATTTTTCTAGGATGAACCCGGACACAGCACGCACACACAGAGCTAGTTCTTAGGAGTGAGTTTATTGAAAAGTGTGGAAGATGGATGACTGAGCGGGAGTGAACGCTATGGACCGGCGAAGAGAACGGAATGAGGTGAGTCTTACAAAGAGGGGAACACAGGTGGCAACAGATCAGGGGTAATTGCAGCCTGACAGGTGACGGGAATGAAAACTAATTACTGTCCAGAGGTGTGACTAAAGCTGAGCGAGGGAGAGCTAAGTGAACTACAAAATAACAAAGAAGCCAGACAAAACTTAAACCATGACAATCATCAGCATCATCAGAATAATTCAGTGAATCCTGGTTCACTGCAGATCTGAGTTAAAGAACCAAAGTTCATCTTAAAAACTGTGAATTGAAGCAAAATTAGCTTAACTAATTCAGATTATACCTCCGGGAGGCTAGGGGTCGCTGCAGCGATTCGTCGCTAAAATCGGCTAATCTAAAGTTATACAAAACACCTTTAAATCAACATTAATATTCCATAATATTGTGGCAATAATGCTCATAGCACTGTCGAATGATGGTGGAGCAAAGAGAGACAAACCTTACATTTGAAACAAATCATAGTCGTGCATTCGGGAAGAAGAAGTTACCGGAAGCAAATAGCATTTATGCTAGCAGACATATGGCCCTAACTTTAAAAAGCTTCAGCTTTATTTTAGTCGTAATGACTGGACTGGATAACACAAAAATCAATATTCCATCAGTGTATAAAAACTTGTGGAAATAACGTTTGTTATAACCATAAAAACACACTTGAATTACATCGGCAATGACCTGGTTCGAAGAATGCGAACGGGAGCTACCCTGTAAGCTCCAAAAACACTGTGAAAATGCATTTAGTAAACTTCTAAATAAACCATTTAACTTTAACTTTCCCTGTTTATTTATCTGCCAAACTTGTCGGTGTCTCTGCGCCAGTTCGGTTCACTTTGGGTATCCAAGGGAAAGCAGTGCTCCAGGAAAACGTTGGTCATTTCAGCTGAAGACATGCGGCTCTGAGCTAGCCGAAATGCGGTCGTAGCAGGCCCCGGGTCGTAGTCGAGTCCCCGGCATGCAGCAGCCGATTTCAGTCCAGCTTGGGAACATGGGTCCTCTGCTGGCTTCTCCGGCTCCGTCTAGAGTCCGTTTCCTGCAACAGCTGAGGAAGCAAAACAAAGCTGGTTCGGCATAAACAGATTATTTCACTTCGACGTATGGTAAAGCAGGAGTGAGACTACAAACTTAGCTTTGATTAGTTAATTCTCCGAGCTCAATCAGGTCCCCCTTTGTCGCTCCATTGAAGCGAGGGGAAATGAGTTTCACAGAAGCACATTTTACTCAGCTTGTGAGCCTTTGAGAGGCCCAATGAGGGAGCATGGCTGGCCCCCAGGGCGACCTCCTCCAGAGTCCCAGGCAAGAAGAGTGAAGAGGGAGGTGTAGTCCAGCCTCATAGCAGGGCGCCCCGTTGTGAGACGCTGTCTCTGCGTAGACGTGTGACATTCCTTTGCCTACAATCCATTTAGATTTGTCCTTAGGTTACATGTTGTTCCCAATTCAACCTGAATTCTTTTGGTCTGATGGCTCAACACAACACAAAGTGCTTTACATGAATGAAACAGAAAAATAAAAACAGAATAAAATGCAGAAAAAATTGAAATTAAACATGAGATGCAAACTATAAGCAAATTTTAAAAACAGTTGGACTACAAAGTTAAATAAACTAATGATGATTCAGCAAAACAGCTTAACTAGAACAGTCGAAGGTAATTCTAAACAAATGTGTTTTTATCTTAATTTAAAGGAACTTTATTAATTTATTTTAATCAATTATTTAATTTATTTATACATTTTTATTTAATTAAACATTAAATTAATGTGACCATGTTTCTACTCCTAACATACATGTCCCTTCCTAATATGGCCTCTCCATATATGTCTGACTTAAAACCCCCCCGCCCCTCCTGCTCCCTCCGCTCTGCAGACACCAACCTCCCCACACCATCATCCGCACCAAGCAACGGACCTTAGGGGACCGAGCCTTCGCTGCTGCTGCCCCCAACCTTTGGAACCCACTGCCCCAAACCATCAGGAACTCAGAACCATTACAGAACTTCAAATCACATCTCAAAACCCATTTATTTAAACTTGCTTTTCCGTAGTTAGATTTTTTTTTTTTTGAAAGGCATCATTGCTTTTCAAAAAAGCGCTATATAACTTTGATATATTATTATTATTATTATTATTATTATTATTATTATTATTATTATTATTATTATTAAAGATGGCTGAGTTGAAATTGCGGAAGGCAATGATGATGACAAGAGTCCGTAGTATGATTTTTTCGTATATTTCTGTGTTTTTAAAATTTGTTTTGTAAAGCGTCTTTGAGTGTCCAAAAAAGCAGGCTATTAATTAAGTATTAATATTCATATTAACAACATTTCTCCTGTGAGCCAGGCTACCAATGAGCCTAAGGACTCCAATGTGAGGGCCAATCAGTTCCAGGTTAATCTGCATGTGACTCTAAACTACAAAGCTTGGAGCTCCTCACTCCTCCAGACATTTTGAATTAAGAAATCTTCGTGGATGGGAAGTGAAACGTCTTCAGCTTCAGAACAGAAGTCCAGTTGTTTATTTTTTAAGCTTTCTTTGGATTATTTTACTGCTACAACAGAGAAACATTTTTTTAAAGCATTTGGGAGTTTTTGCTCTGAAGTGAATAAAGATTTTACCTGAATCTGCTGCCCTCTTCTTCCAGCTGGATGAAAAGGAGGAGAACGGTTCTCCTTCCAGGACCCTCTGTCCCACAGACCCAAAGGTGTCGCTGGTTTTACCTGCTGCTGAACGATGAGCTAAGCTTCAATAGGTTAAAGATCTGAAGCTCTGAGGTCTGACTTATAACTACTTATCTGAGACACGCCTGTTTTATTTTTAGGATCGATTTAAACAAGTAAAAAAAAAATCCTCTGTAGGAATAACCCTTGGATAGTCTCAGGGGATTCCCAGAGATTATTAAATCAGTAACAACTCTGGTTCAATAAACCTCAATTGAATTCAATCTAAAAATTTGAAATAAATTTCTGACTGGATTTATTGACTAACCTTGTGAGACTAAAAAGCAGCACATCCTGCATGTGTTACAGTAGCAGTTAAAGTAAAAACAGATTAATCATTTTATCAGCAGCTTATTTTGTGATCTTTTCTATCATCCACTTCACATTAAGCTATAATAGAGAGAGAATGAAGGAAATTGGATTAGAATCAGCCTACATGCCATCAACTGTTATCTGAGCCTGTTTGCTTCATGAATTCCTGCTTCAGTCATAGCAGCAGTTCCTGTAAATCAGCTGATTTCTTCTCACTGAGCTGCTCCTCACATTTAATGCTCAGAAACTGGAGCAGAAATACTGCTGCTCTGTTAGTTTGGTGTGTTCCTGTGTGTGTTTAAAATTAATCTTGGAATTTTGTTATACTTCATATGAACAAACAGCAGAGAAAAACTTTATCTGGAATATCCCTTTATAGGGGAAAGTAATAAGAAAACCACAATTACAGTTCAAAGTCAGTGTTAAATGTTGTCTGATGCGTTGTGGAGGAGTGGACTTCCCATGACACAGTATCATTGTCCAGAGACGGAGGAATTCCCCTTAACTCTGGACACGCCTGATGCTTAAAGTGAAAGAGAAACCACAAAGAATCCAAGATGAAACCATTTTTTTCTCACTGTAATTTTCATTATTTACAGTAAACCGGGTTTATTGACTGAACCTCTGAGGATAAAAATCAGCACATTTACAGAAGCAGCTTAAACACGACTTAACTCAAGTCGAAGTAAAAACTCAGAAATCCAATAATTTTATGATTAGACTATTTTATATGTTTGTATTCAAAACGTAAACCTGAGCTTAGATGGAGAGAGGATGAAGGAAATTAGATTAAAATCATCCCATGTACCATCATCTGTTATCAAAACACATCTGTGTCTCTTTGCTTCAAACGTCCCTGCTGACTTCATTCATGACAGCAGTTGTTTCTGTAAATCAGCTGATTTATCATCACCGAGCTGCTTCTCAGAGGTTTGTTTTCTAGACAGCAGAAACTGGAACAGAACCTGGATTTAAATCTCTTTGGTCTTAGTTTGGTGTGAACCTGTATACAGTGTTGTATAAAGTACTGAAATCTCGGAGTCAAATAAAAGTATAGGTACCTCTCCAAAATATGACTTTGGTAAAAGTCCAAGTCACTGACTGAAATGTTACTTGAGTAAAAGTCTTGAAGTATCTGAAATGTCTTTTACTTAAGTATGAAAATTACTGTAAACATAGATGTACTCAAGTAATGTAATAAAAAGTATAAGTAAAAAGTAAATCAAAGCAAAGCAGTTTGAATTACATTTTTTAGATGTTGGTAAACCTTGAAAGTCAAATTCCCTTAAAATAATATAAACAACCAAGTGCAGGCAAAGGGGTTGTATACTAAGAACATGGCTAAGTGATAAAGTGATATCTAACCTACAGGAAGTAGTAAACTTGCTAATAGATACACCTGCGGTTGCAGATATCATTTAGTTAAGAAAATTAGGACTCCCGGTTCTACTATTAGATGCTCTACCTATACCACAAGGTTAATTTAACCTGCTTTACTACTGAACCAGCTTCTTATCCTGTTGGTGGTGATCAGGGGCGATTCTAGGATCTGACCTGTAGGGGTGCTCAGCCCCCAGTGTTGACTGTGATTCCTGGCATGAACAACAGGCTTTCCATTTTTAGTCCATATGTAAAATTCTTAGAGTTGACAAATTTTTGAGCTAAAACTTGTCAAACAAGCAACAATATAGGTCCAGGTATGACAAACAGATTGAATTGTTTTCACTCGATAACACCTTGTGCGTTTGTAAAACCTGCATGATGACAATAGTTAGACTAGCTATATTGATAAAAGTGAGGAATCATTTCCCTAAAGACACAAAACTAGGGTTAGGGCACTGATGCACAAGGGTTGCTATTACTACATTTAATAGTAATTGTCTAATAGAAATTACACCTGCTATTTATGCCTGAACTGCCTCAAATGGTCGACAAAAAATGAAAGCAATAATAACAATGAAATATTGGTAAAAGGGGAACCCTCACCTTTTCTTTTTCAGGTGGCTGTGTGGCTAAGAATCTGAATTTTTAATAAAATGTGTTATACTTCAGAATTAAATGCTATTTTGAGATATTAACGTTGGTTACTTACATTTCTCAATTTCAACAAATCAAAACTCTCTCTCCTGCTTCTTTACAGAACTGCACTCAGCACCCTTGCAGATAATATTTAGTTTCTTAACTGGGACTAGTTTCGTAGCCTAGTATTAATTGTGGTAACCACAGTATCTCAGTATGAATCAAAACTGAATTCTCCGCTCCAAGGACGCACGCACACGCAATAGAAAACAGCCAATCAGGAAGAGGGAAGGGGGGATTTAATGCAGCACAACCAATGAGAGTGGAGTTAAAGGGGGGTGTCTACCTTGTCAATCAAAGACCAGACGCGTTAGTGATTAGCTGCGTGGAGCGCCAGGCCCCGCCCCCGCTGGCCCACAGCAGCGCTGTGTAACGAGTAACTAAACCAAACATTGACAATGTATTGGAGTAAAAGTATGCAATTAAGTTCAGAAATATAGTGAAGTAAAAGTAAAAGTTATCAAAAATGTTTATACTCGATAAAAATATAAAGTACTCCAAAATATACTTAAGTACAGTAGTGAAGTATTTTTACTTCGTTCCTATACAACACTGCCTGTATATCCAGTGACATCATGATTGCTGCAGAGACTGGGGAATTTATTATTTTAGTCTTTTAGACCTTTCAGCAACTTTTGGACAACTTCAGTCCATCATCCTAACTAACACACTTCACATTTTACTGTTCTAGAGTTTTCAAATATTGAAAACTCATTGATATTGACCTCATCCAGTCTACTGATCTAATGTATATAGGGTACCTGAAGGCTTGGTTTTTATTTACATATTTACCAATGTGGCAATAAGATTGTTGTCTTAATACCAAAAAGAGCCCAACAGATTTTACTTTCACAAGGGGAGCCTTACCACTTTCGCCATAGTGCTCTGCTTGATTTATATATGCAAGTAGCTTTATTATAATTTATGCAGGGAATATTTCCTGTAATATGGACACTAAAACGAGAAGATAGAAGAGAAAAAAGGAGAAAAGGTGAGAAATAGAGGAGATAAAAGGGAGAGAATTATGCATCATCAGTTTGCTGCTTCACCTCCAAAGAGAGATGTATAAAGAATAGCACAACCAATCAGAATTAATGCCTTGGTACCATCACTGAAGAGTATATAATATTAATTAATACAACATGTATAAAATGACAGCTGAAGATAATAACAGGGGTTTTCTGTATAGAAGTGAATCTGTAAGTTGCTGGAACCAAGCACCTGTAGGTGTTTGTGAGGTTTATCCATGTGGAAAATGCTCAATAGTGGTTGTGAGGAGACAAAGACCCCCAGAGCACCAAGGCGGACGCCGGGGAACCAGAACCCCAGATGCCCAAAGGGAATTTCAGAGGAAAGTTACTCAAGATGGGCCAACAGGGGCCACAGAAAAACAGCCTCCCCCACCCAAGAGATGAGGAGAGAGGGCCCCAAGGAAACCCACCAACAGCCACAATGCCGAAGCCCCCAGGAGCTGTGGGGACGAGCCCACAGACTCCTCCGGCAGCCAGCTACGCTGGAGCAGATCCGGCCAAGACTCTAGGGACCCGAGGCCCCAGGGCACCACATCCCCCCGCGAGGGTCCTGACTAGAACCCGGGAGGCCAAGCCCCGCAAAGCAGCTGCCAGGAGCGAGCCGACACCCACCCGGCACCCATCCCCGGACACCGAGCACCACCAATACATCAGTTGGCTAAGACGCCAGCCATTGGGGGGGATGGGCTCCACGCTTAGTGGAGACCTGAGCTGTCCTGGGAGAGGGGGCAGTACAAACCCAACCTGGCCAATAAACAAACAGAAAAATACATACACAGTGACATTCACTCTTTCCCACCGTAGTGCCCCACATGAAAACACTCCCAAAAAAAAGTAAAAGTAAATAAAAGGAGACGCTGTACTCACACTCACCACACACATCCTACATTCCCAGGTCCAGGGCTGGTGCCCCTTTGGGGGTATATACCCGATAGGTGAACCCTAAAATCAATATGGGGGCACAATCACAACCCAACCTTTCCCGTACCCAGACCAGATGACCCACAGGCCCACCCACCCGGAGATGGAGCCAGCATGAACCGAACGGGCCAACCAACCAGAGGCCACCCCCTGACAAATTTAAAGTGCTACCTCCCCTACACCCTCCCCCTCCATACCCTAGCCCCCCCACCCCACACACATATTTCAAGGGAGAGCCCCCCCCCCCCCCCCTGCCCCCCAGCAACCTACCCAGAACCCTCAATGTCTAAATGTGGGTGGGGGTAGAGGGAGCCATTAGGGGTGAGGCCTACACAAAAAGCCCCCCCTCACACACACAATTAATGCCCTACATATATGTGTGTTGTGAGAATGTTATGAATGAAAGTGTATAAGATGCATAATTAAAATTGGGGTTTGGGAAATCACCAGAAAGTGGGACCCTCTCCCCAGTGACGCCCCCAGCGCCCCCAAGGTCCTACATGTGTGGCAGTGTGATGGAGCAGGCAGAGGGAGGAGTCTGGGGATGGAAAGGAAAGGACTTAGGGAGCCTCATGCTCTCCCAGGAAGCCAGCTCCTGGACTTAATATCTTCTTATCAGTTTTATGCAGATGATATTCAGCTCTAATGCTCATTACAACAACTCAAACTTTACAAATAAACATTTCTGACATTTCCAAAAAAAAAAAAAAAATTAAGTGACCAATATAGCCACCCTTCTTTTATATATCAGTTAGCGGCCTTCCATTCATGAAGTTTGTCTGTTTTTTGATCTGTTGACGATCAACTTTTGGTGCGACAGCAACCAAAGCCTCTCCGACACTGTTCAGAGAGGTGAACCGTTTTCCTTCACCGTAAATCTCCTGTTAAAGAAGGGCCCACAAGTTCTCAGCAGGGTTTGGGTCAGGTGAGGAAGAGGGTGACGTCATTATTCTTTCATCTAAGGTCTTTACAGGTTAACCACACAGTGGAGTACTTTGAAGTGTTGTGCAATTATACACCGTTTTAAAGTTATTTCATGTTTAATAAACAACTCTCTGTCTGTTAGGTATTGTCCGATGAATAACAGCAAACTCTGCACACATGTAGAATAAAGGAGTGACAACTTCTCTTCAACTTCAAGAATTTATTAACAGAAATAAAATGAACATCCAGAGAACATCACTATAGAATGCTGTTTATCTGAATTAACACTATATTTCTATCAACAAATCCTCTCTACTAGGCTAGTGAAACTTAACTACACTACTAAGCAAAATGAAGATAAAATAAAGCTGAGATAAGGAACTATGTACATGCAAAAGAAGCAAAAGACAAAACAAAGTGGTTGATCATCATCAGAATAATTCAGTGAATCCTGGGTCACGGCAGATCTGACATAAAGAACATGGAATTGAGTTAAATTAGCTTCACTAATTAAGAACAACACTTCTGACTAAAATGCTCAAGAGCCAGGCCATGGAGATAAAGGAGCTGGTCCGACGCACTACAGACGCGGAGGGCAGAATTGCAGCTCATGAGGGCAGCCTGGTCCAGGCTACGGCACACATAAACAAGTTGGAAAAAGAAGTCCTAACGATGGCACAGCGAATTGATGACATTGAAAATAGAGGCAGGAAAAAGAACATTCGGGTGCTCGGTTTAAAAGAGGGCATAGAAGCTGGTCCCGGAGCCCTAAAATTCTTCGAAAAATGGCTGCCTAAATTGCTACAAATCGAGACCAAGAGTGGCCGGGTTAAGCTCGAGAGGGCACACCGCACACAGGCTCCACAGGCCGGACCGACCAAAGACCAAGACCGGTGCTGATCAGATTTCATAATTACCTAGGTCAACAGCAGGTACTTGAAGCTGTACGGCGAGCGGAGACCAGCCCCTGATGTATCAGAACTCCAAGATCATGTTCTTCCAGGACTTCTCGGCAGATACCGCGTGCATGCGGAAGGGCTTCGATGCGGTAAAGCGACGGTTGCGGGAGGCAGGCATCCAGTACTCCGTCCTATACTCGGCCAGGTTGAGGATTATACGCGATGGGGAAGCAAAGATTTTTGCCTCGCCAGATAAGGCAATGGAGTTTATGGACATCTTAGGCTGAAATGACGCCAGCGGAGGTTTGTGCGCTCTGGACCGGACAACGTCGGGGGCTTGATGTCTAAATATCCTTTGATTCTCTTCGTTCCCCTCTTCACGTATAAGGTTAAGTGATGTTGTGACTACAACTCTTTTCAATCTAATCTGCTCAGTTGTGCTTTCTTTGATTTCTTTTTTGTGTTATGGTGCGCGGCAACGACGGACAGGTGATGGACTCTCTTTTTTGGGTTTGTTTACCTGTGTGTGTCTTCATCAGGGAGGTGAAACATATGCTTAGTTAAAGAAGGGATGGCCCCCTGTGTATTTGGGGGGAAAGCGCGCATGGAAAACGCATTTTTTCTGTTTTGTTTTGGTTCTAGGTTGTTGGTTTTGGTTGGTTCCTGTTCAGCTCAGCTCAGTGCAGTCCTTGTATGTAACCATTATTTGGGTGGCATTGCATTATAACTTTGGATCATAAATGCTAAAAATATATGGAACATTAAGGGAAGTCATTCACCAATTAAAAGAAAAAAGGTCCTCTTAGCCCTTAAGAAGGAAGGCGTAGATATAGCGCTGCTGCAGGAGACACATTTAAACAACTCTGAACACCTGAAATTGCAACAATGCGGATTTGAACATGTTTTTTTTCTCCTCTTTCACCAGCAAAAGTAGAGGAGTTGCAATCCTTATCCAAAAATTTGTGCCCTTTAAAGCCATAGAATGTATTAAAGATGCAAACGGGAGGTACGTACTCGTTAGAGCAATAATAAATGGGGAAGGATTTGCCATACTGAATGTTTATTTTCCTAACGGAAATAATGGCAAAACTTGCAGGTCTCTCTCTTGAAAATATGATTGTAGGAGGTGATTTTAACTGTGTTAAGAATCCATTGATTGATAGGCTTCCCATTAGCCTCCTTCCCATTCCCGGGAAATCAAAACAGATTTTTGAACTTTTTGAGGAGGCGGGATTTGTGGACACATGGAGAAAACTTCACCCTGCTGGAAAGGAATTCACTTGATGGCGACTGTGGCTTGATGGGTTGAGTAGTTGTCTGGCAATCAGAAGGTTGTGGGTTCGATTCCAGCTTCCCATTGCTACATGTCGATGTGCCCCTGGGCAAGGCACTTAACCCCAAGTTGCCTACCGAGCTGCGTCTCGGTGTATAAATGTGTGCGTGTTAGTGAGAGCGACTGGGTGAATGTGGTTATAGTGTACAGCGCTTTGGGTGGTCAGCATGACTGGAAAAGCGCTATATAAGTTCAGTCCATTTACTTTCTACTCCAACTCTCATAAATGCCACACACGCATTGACTATTTTTTCCTTCCTTAAATATTTTAGGACAAGTTGCTTCATGTAAAATAAGACACATTGTTATATCTGACCATGCTGCAGTGTATTTAAATTATACCCTTAAGGTTCAATCAAATCACTGGAGAATAAATCCTTTAATTTTAAAAGATGAAAAATTTGTAGAGTATTTTAAAACAGAATTCAAACAATTCCTTGCTGTCAATTCTCCCTCTGCTAGCAGCCCCTCCTTGCTTTGAGACACGGCTAAGGCATTTAGTAGAGGATTAATAATGTCATATACCAGCAGCAAAAAACAAAGAATCACAGAACAACAAAACATATTAGAAAGAAAGCTTAGACTCGCGGAAGAAGAATATCTTAAAAAACCCTCACGGTCACGGTCTAAGTTGGGGGAACTCAATGCTATCCGGTGTTCACTTAACACATTACTGACGCAGAACGCTACAGATAAAATGTGCCAAACAAAGATTGTTTGAATACGGAAGACCTCCCAAATAATTGCTTTAATTTCCAACCAGGGGGGTTCATGTTCTACAGATCCGGAGAAAATTAATGCAGCTTTCTTTGAATTTTCCAAATATTTATATCAATCTAAGCAACGTGACAACTTTGCATCTTTAATAGAAACATTTTTCTCAAAAATTAAATTGCCCAATTTGCCAGAGGACAAAAAGAAAGACCTAAATGCAGAAATATTGGAGGCGGAGGTGGAGAGAGCCATCAGATCCCTCCAGGGAGGGAAGGCACCGGGCCCGGATGGGCTTACTTTGGAATTCTATAAAACATTTAAGTATCTGCTGTTAAAGCCCTATTTATCTATGCTGAATCACTCGTTTGGTACCGGTGTCCTCCCTCCGGGAAGCAAATATATCCTTAATTCTTAAGAAATCAAAACCTCCAGAAAATTGTGGTTCTTACAGACCTATTTCATTACTTACTGTAGATTTGAAAATACTATCAAAAATCCTAGCAACACGCTTGGAAAAGCTTCAACCCATTTTGACAGGGATTCAATTCAATTCAATTTATATAGCGCCAAATCATGAAACATGTCATCTCAAGGCACTTTACAAAATCAAGTTCAATCATATTATACAGATTGGGTCAGATTATACAGATTGGTCAAAAATGTCCTATTTAAGGAAACCAGTTGATTGCATCAAAGTCCCAACAAGCAGCATTCACTCCTGGAGAACCGTAGAGCCACAGGAAGAGTCATCTGCATTGTACATGGCTTTGCTGCAATCCCTCATACTGAGCAAGCATGAAGCGACAGTGGGAAGAAAAACTCCCCATTAACGGGAAGGAAAACCTCCGGCAGAACCGGGCTCAGTATGAACGGTCATCTGCCTCGACCGACTGGGGTTACGGAAACCAGAACAGAGACACAACAAGAGAGACAAAAAAGCACAGAAGCACACATTGATCTAGTAATCTGTTCTACATTAGATGGAAGTAGCGGGTGAGCCGTCTTCTCTGGATGATGTCACAGTTAACAGAACGCCAGACCAGGTGTACCTACTATGAAGAAAAAGAGAGAGAGCAAAAAGTTAAAAGCTGAAATGACGACAGTCATTTCAATGTAATACAATGCAAAACTGGAGAACAGTAGACTGAAGAACAGTAGAAATCAGTAGAGTGAGAAAATTAGACCCTGATGTCCTCCAGCAGCCTAGGCCTATCACAGCACAACTATAGAGATAGCTCAGGGTATGAGCCACTCTAACTATAAGCTTTGTCAAAAAGGAAAGTTTTAAGATTAGTCTTAAAAGTAGACGGGGTGTCTGCCTCACGGACCAAAACTGGGAGTTGGTTCCACAGGAGAGGAGATAGACCAAACGGGTTTTATCAAGGGCCGTAACTCCTGTAATAACCTCAGATGTGTTTTGAATGTGATTCAGCTATGTCAACGGCGGGCGATGGATGGTCTTGTAGTCTCCTTAGATGCAGAGAAAGCGTTCAAATGGCCTTATCAATTTGGACTGGGTCCAAATTTCATCAGTTGGATTAAAGTCCTCTACAGTTGTCCTTTAGCTGCAGTTATTACAAATGGAGTTAGGTCAAGAAATTTTGAGGTGGGGAGGGGAAACAGGCAGGGCTGCCCCCTTTCGCCTCTTCTATTCACTCTTGCAATCGAACCGCTGGCTGAAGCAATCCGTAGTGACCCCACTGTGTTCGGTGTCAGCACTGATCGGGTAACCCATAAAATTTCTTTATATGCCGATGATGTTCTGTTGTTTCTCTCCAGACCTACCACTTCAGTCAAAAGAGTCATTGCAATTATTAATCAGTTTGGTTAATTTTCGGGATACAAAATAAACTTCTCCAAATCCGAGGCCATGCCACTGGGTAGACAACTTAATATCCCCAGTTCCCCTTTTAAGTGGTCCCCTGCAGGATTTAAATATCTCAGCATATTTGTCACACCTGTCTTCGGCCAGATGTTTAAAACAAACTGTCCCATTATTTGAAAAAATTAAGCTAGACCTCAAACACTGGAATTCTCTTCCCATATCTTGGCTGGGCAGAATTTCTTTTCTTAAGATGAACATTCTCCCACGCTTGTTGTATCCAATCAGGATGAATTCTATTTTGTTTACTCAAAGATGGATCCAGAAATTAAAGAGTTGGTTTGGTTCCTTTATTTGGGCCAAAAGAAGGGCATTCATTAAAATCTCAACACTACAGCTACCAAGAAAGATGGGAGGCTTAGATCTTCCAGATCTCAAAAAATATCAGTTGAGTTCTCTTATATTATATGCACGGAAATCCATCCACAGTGTGGCTGGACGTAGAAGCCTCATTGTGCGATTGCCCTCTTAAAAGCCTGTTTTTTCTTAAAAATATGAAAATGATAAACAGATACTGTAACAATCCAATTACTGTGAATACAGTCAAGGCTTGGAGGGCAGTTCGACATATCGAGGGAAGAATGGGGAAAACATCCCCACTCACACCCTTTGTCCAGAACCCTGACTTTCTTCCAGGTATGATAGATGCAGGTTTTGGGGAATGGGTGGCCAGGGGTATCTCTTCTCTGGGTTGTTTTTTTAAGGAGGGGATCCACATGTCTTTTAATCAAGTTGTGGAAGCCTTTGGGATATGGAAAACTAACCTCTTCCGTTTGTTCCAGATAAGAGACTTTGTTAAAAAAGAAACAACTCTACTCGGGCTTCATATTCTTCTCCTCCGGAGCTGCTCTGCTCTGCAACTGTTTAATGTTACTCATGCTCAACTCTTCTCTCAGCTCCTCTTCCACCGTCACCATGATCATCTGAGGCGCATATCCAGCAGCTGCTTTGGCAGCCTGGTCTGCAGCCTGATTCCCTAATGCAATGTCTGAATTACTGTTATCGTGTCCTTTGCACTTTATCACAGCAATTCTGGCCGGTAATAATGGAGCTTCAGCCAGTTCTCTCATCTCCATCTCGTGTTTTATTGGTTTTCCCCCCCCGCTGTCAAAAATCCTACTCTCAGCCACTGACATAACTCCACATGAACTGCTCCATATGCTCAATCCGTATATACATTTACTTCTTGTCGTTCTGCCAACTTCAATGCCTCAATCACTGCCATTAGCTCTGCTCTCTGCGCTGACTGAGGTCCTTGTAACCTTTCTGCCTTCCTTGTTACAAATCCTGTGTCTGTTTGCTCCACCATGGCATTGGCTGCTTTCAGTCCTTCACTTTCATGTCTGAAACAACAGCCATCTGTGAACAACTGTCTCACCTGTGGGCCTTCAATAGGACTAGCCTCTAGATCTGGTCTCACCTTCTCCATCCTGGAAACCAATTCTTCACATTGATGGGGTTCGCCATCCATCATGCCATCTGCCATGTTCACACCTTCATGTGTATATGTGATGTTGGGTGCTTCCAAGATTCTGGACAGCCTGTGTTGTCTGAGTGCAGTCATAGTGAAGCTTTGTGAATTCACATAAGCCACAACACTGTGAGTTGTCAAAATGGTTAGACTGTGTCCCATGACTAAATGTGCAGTCTTTTGAATCATTCTGGCTATTGCTGCTGCATATTGTGTGCATTGGGGGTGACGTTTTTCCACGTTATCCAACATGACTGATATATACATCAAAACTTTTCTCTTGCCTGTCTTCCGCTGAAACAAGATGCTATTTAAAGCAAATTTGGTTGCAGAAACATCAAGAAAAAAATGGGATAGAGTAGTCTGGAAGAGTCAATTCAGCAGCAGATGCAAGTCGTTGTTTAAGCAGAACAAATGCTTCTTCCGCTTCCTGAGTCCAAACCAAAACATTATTTAGTTTTCTCATACTTTGCACCTTCACGAGGTCCCTCAAAGGCTGCGCCAGGTCAGTGTACCTGGGAATATAGTTACGGCTGTAACCAGTTAATCCCAGAAAAGACAGCATGTCTTTCATGCGCAGCGGTTTAGGATGTGTCAAAATGCTCTGCTTATGACTGGAGGACATGCTGGTTGTTCCTGCGGAGATGACACGGCCCAGGAAAGAAACCTGTTTCCTGACAATTTGCAATTTATCCTTACTGACCTTGAACCCATGTTGATGAAGGTGTCTCAAAACTAGCTCCGTGGCCTGAAGACAGATCTCGGCAGTTGGTGAAGCCAACAACACATCATCCATGTACTGAATAAGGGTGGTGTTTCTCGGCAGAGGACATGTCTGCAAAACATCTTTCAAAACCTGATTAAAGATACCTGGTGATAGGGCAAATCCCCGTGACAGTCTGGTGTAACACAGCCTTTATAAGTGAATGAAAAAACGTCTCTGCATTCTTCAGCTAAAGGAAGACAGAAAAATGCGTTCGCCAAGTCGATACATGTGTACCACTGCTGAGAGGGCTCCAAACTGGAAATGGCCACATGTGGGTTAGGTACAGGGATTGTAGGTGTTTGCAAAACAGAATTTACATCTCTAAGATCATGTGCCATGCAATATTTACCAGTTTGTTTCTTTTCCACTGGCAGAATGGGTGTGTTCCAGGCTGAGACAGAGGGTTCTAAAACTCCAGCTGCCAAAAGGCCTGCAATGGTGTCAGCGATGCCTTCCTCTGCTCGAGGTTTATGTGGATACTGATTCAACCAAACAGGAGAGTCAGTCACAACCTGAAATAAAACTGGAGCACATGAAACTAATCCCACGTCTGTGGGACTGGTTGCCCAGAGTTGTGATGGGAGAGCATCCAACATCTCTGCTGCTTTAGGATGGTCGGTACGTTCCCTGCCATGGTGTCGAGTTAAAAGCTCATGTTTTAAAAGAACCTTGTCAGTTACATCACAGACAATTCGATAAGTGTTAGTAGAGTTTAAAAACAACAAACCTGAAACACTAGGGTGCCCAGTCAGTGGCCTTCATGGAATGTTTAACAATTCCTCCTAACTCTCTGGCCTGACACTCATAATGGAGAGAAAGAGAAATATGAGGAAATGCTTCATCTGACATCATATACCATTGCTGTTGTTCAGGAGTTAACATCACTGCGGCTGCCACCCCCTCAGGGGCCACATATATGTTCTTAGATGTGACTGTCCATGCGTTACCTTCAAGTTCTGCAGCAAATGATTCCTCATACCAATCTGTGTGATTTCTGTCGTAGAACAGAGTGACGTGTGGCGGATCAGGTGGAGTCAGGTAGGAACTTAGGCTTTGAATCCAAGGCTTCCAAAGCTGGAACACTGAGAGAACACCAGTTTCAGCAGGTTCTGTTAACAGTCCCCAGTAGATGTCAGCAAACTCATCCCCCACGGGTTGAACCAGATATTGTCCATCCTGGAAAGTGTGACACATGCTAGGGAAGAACCGTCTGGAAAGGTAACAGTCAAACCTTGAGGTCCACAAAGCACTGCGGCTCCCAGTTTAACCAACAAGTCTCTTCCCGACAAATTGACAGGTGTAGAAGGAGACCATATGAATAAATGATGTAGTTTCTGGTTTCCCACCAGTCAACAGCAGACGCTGTTCCTTCCCTGAGAAGACACAGTCTTAGTCGACAGCACAGAGGCAGATGGCTGATTGATTATAGTGGAATATGTAGCTCCAGTGTTGACTAAAAAGTTCATGTGGTCCTCTCCAACTTTCGCTGGCAGCATGGGGTCTGCGGTACTCACGCTGCTGGAGTTATTCTCAGGGATGTGTCAAAATTGTCCATAAAAGTATACCCTGTGATGGGGGAACTGACCGTGCGGAGGCGGGGCCATATTAGGGTTCGGCGGCACAATGTTACCTGTCGGTGGGGCACCACAATCCCTTGCCCAGTGCCCAGCATGTCCACAGTTGAAGCAAATGTCGACAGGTGCTCTCAAAGGTCCGCTATATCCACCTCGTCTTTTCAGACCGTGGCCCCAACATGACCGTCCACCCTGATCACCAAATCGCCACCTGAATCCACGTGGAGGACCAGCAGATCTGGAATTATACGGAGGATAAAAGACAAGAGGGGGGATGCCTCCCCCTTGTGTTGGATTAAACTGGGGTGTCACCGTCGGGGATGGAGGCCCAGGAGATGCAACTGCTGAGACCATCACATGTTCAGATTTTTCTGTTTTACGTTTATTCAACTGACATTTTGCGTCTGTAAAACTAATTTAAATATTAAAGACTAGAAGGCATATGACATCAGAAATCTGAATTCGTCTGCAGGAGCTGTTGTCAGTGATTAAAGAAAAACCAATACAAAGGAATAACTGCTTTCAATATTATGTATTTTTAAAGCAAGGGGAAAAATAAAATAAACACCACAAAACATACATAGACCCAAACAATATAAATACAATAAATATATACAACACTGCAGTAGATCTTCATGAATGTGCACAAAACTCCTGCATTTCCCCACCAGTCAGCACCATGTCTGACTGACACACATTTCAAAAGTCCATAGTTTGATTGTCCAGTTATTTGAGGTGAAAAATGTCCAAGCGCAAATTGTGTCCAACGGAGAAGAGATGAATCATGAATTGTGTGTCGATATGATGAGTAGGAAGGGGAAAATGCTACAGACCATCAGCCTCCTACCAGATCAGCATGGAGGGAATATCAGGTTCTCCTGGCCCAGCCAGTTGTCAAAAGCTCGCCATCCTTTTAACCCTAACAAGGGATCACCTGGCCTGTATTGAAATAAAACAGGACCAGTAAAATACCAGTCTGCTAGTTAACTAGACTTTTTACTTACATTAATAAATGCCATTACATCCACATCTGGTCTTTCAGACAAAATAAAGATATCAGCATTTATATTATGTCATATGTCATCTTAAACACATATTTTGAATTTAAGAAGTTAAACTGTGACAATTGATAAAACACACAATAAGCATTGGCTACCAACATGCTAAACAAACAAACATTGTTCACTACTCACCAATTCCATATATAGTTCAGTGAAAGGCAACTTCTTGGCTTCAAGCTCACTGAGTATGCAGATCTGTATGATTTTTTATATTATAAGTTTTTAAAGTGGATAATAAACAAAGAGTTGACCTAATTGTTTGAAAGCACAAACCTGTAGCTCCTTTGTCTCCAACTCTCCCCCTCACACCTGTCTGGGAAAGCTGGAGCAGGCCTGAATAACCACTCCAGTTGCACTGATTGGCTGAATGCACCATGTGACTAATTGTCATTCTAACCAATGGAGCAGCAAGGTGGTTTATACCCTGAGTTACACGTCTAATAATTGCAATCTGATTAATTGATCATGAATGTCCTCTTTCTCTTGTTTTTTCTTTTTCTCCGCATCCTGAGCAACATGCAAATGATGTACTAAATGTTTTTCCCAGTGAGCATACTCACAACCAGGCATCTCAGGATTCTGTTTCATCAGCTGTGACACTAAAGAAGGCACCCCTTTAAGGACTGCTTCCCTGAATAATTCACCCAAGTTAGATCTATCCCCTTTTGGATTTACACCTGTGTGTTTGATCCAGCTTTCTTCAGCTTGAGTGATGTAGTCCTTCGGGTGTTGTTGGGGGTCCCAATCAAACTTGGGAACTGCTGCTGGTGTATATAAAGGAAAATGTTCTCTTATTGCATTCCCCAAACGAGTGATAACTAAAGACAATGAAGCTTCATCCCTTATGCTGGAGGTTTGAGCCTCATATTCAATATTATCTGCAGTTGAGGCAGGAACACAACGTCCTAGAACGGCTCTAAAATCACCCAAAGCCAGTTTTGTTCCTTTAGTTAAATTGTCAAATTCGGCAAGCAACAATCTGCCACCAGCTGCAATACTCGGCAATTTGTCCACCAGGGCTTGCACATCACCAAATGAGTAAGGGACATATTTTTCAGTACCCACATTATTTTGTAATAAAGGCATCTGCACTCTAGTGGGACCTTGAGAACGTGTTGTCATTGAATGCATGCTGTGAAAGCTGTCCTTTAAATTTCTCCTCACATGACGTGTCCGTGATGCCCTCTGTCTTCTTGCAAATTCAGCTTCTTTAGTAGAATGATATAACCCATCATTATCTACCATACATTTTTCAGCATTTGTTTCTCCATCTAAGGAGAACTCCAAAAATGGCACGTTTAACAAATCTGTGGAGTCCTTTAATCTCTGGTTCTGCTGACTGTGGGTTCTTAAACCTGACATCAGTCGAAGCTGCTGGTGTTTTAATTTCTATTTTATTATGATCAACCTGATTTAAGTCTATCGCTTGTTGTGTGTCCTCTGAACTTACAGAAGGACTGCCCCTAGAGGGCGATCTTACTCCAAGTTCCTGAGTCCTCAACACGTGCTCCTCAGGGCCCGTTTTCGTCATCTGAGAAATGGGATGGGCAGTAGGCGGGGAGGAAGGCCCGTCAATAGACTGAGACCAGTTGTCGCGAGCAGCTCGAGCGAGAAAAGGCTCACATGACTGCAAAGGGGTGAGGGATATGGGTGGAACACTAAGTGACGTACGTGGTTGTGGAGTGTTGTCTAAATATGTGTTGCCCCTGGGGGTGTACCCCGGGACTGCCTCTACCACTAACTCTCCGCCACTTACATCCAAGACTGGAAAGAGTCCAGAAGAAGGAGCGTTTAAACTATATGGGGGTGGAGATTGTGCTGTTTCTTCTTTTGTTTCGAACAAATGTTTAATTCCCTGCCAAATTACCAACAATTTTTCCCAAGATTTAACCTCTCTGTCTGCCTTTTCCTGGTCGCATTTCCCAAAATGCAACACACCAAATGACTTTTGTCTCTGTATACAGTCATTGAGGTGTTTCTTACTTTTAGCATACTGTTTCACCAAATACTTGCCCAGCGGTTCACTATGTTCCAGTCGGTTTTCCTCTACCGCGACAGCTTCGAGAACTTTCTGTCTCCACTCCGACTGCATCTTTTTGTCCAAGTTTTCATGCGTTTCAACAAAACCCATCAGCGCCTGGACCTGTACTCCTAAGGGCTTCCAAGGAGCAGAGCCCCATGCGTCGTCCTGAAAATCCTGATCAAATGCTCCTGCCATGATCCTGGCTATTTAACCAGTACTTTTCCACCGTAATTACGACACATGAAAAGCGATTCACAGTTAGACATGCGCATGCGTAACCATTCGCTTACAAACACACAAGAGACCTCGATGCTGCGCACACACACAGAGACAGACTCACACCGGAGCCACGGACTGCTCCTGATTCTCACAAAATGATCCCATTTTTACCAAAAACAAACTTGTTAAAAAGAACAGGACAAACATAACATTTAAGACAGCTTGTGCACACAGAAGGACCTTTTTTCCCTGTCTGTTCGACGGAACACTTTGTTTAAAATCGCCTTGTCTAACCGCCGTGCTCCCAAAAAACCCAGTTTTTGGAAGCTAAGAAACCCAAATTGCTTCTCTGGGGCCCCTTTTAAATAATCTCTATTTTCTTCTATAACAGCTCACCATTTAGGATCTTGCTGTCCTTAGCCTCAACTTTTAAAGATGTTAGGGTATCTTGGCCGGTCCTATCGCCACGCTGCTGTGGGAAGTCTCCTTTTCCCGAGAAAGCGCTGCCATCTCAGTCCTAAAAATCACCAGACCCGTCAGTCATGGAGGGGGAGCGACCAAATTCCTAGACTATTTTTAGACGTTTTTATTTTGTTTTATTTTATTTTTCGACAATCTCACCATCTAAGTTTCTCGACTGTTATTACTGTTTTATCGTTTCTATCTTATTTTACGTTTTTCTGACGTATACATATACATAAATCCCATTCAATCTTATTTGTACTGTTCAGCCTCTGATATTTTGAGAAGAGAAGATCTTTTGACCACAGCACCACTTTCAACTTAGCCTAAACATCTAACATTTCACCAACAGAGAATAAAAATCTCCTTACCTGTTTTCGGTCGACCCGTGATGCCGCAGAAAAGCCCTCTTTTCGTGCCCAATGTTCAAAAAGGCTCTTTACTTGCAGTCAAATCCGCGGTCACGGCACCATGTGTCGAGACTCATGATGGCCCGTTCACATAACGGCCCGTTTTGTTTCACCCGTTCGATGATTTGGCCACAAGAGAAGAGACAGTGAATTCAGAGGCAAAAACAGTTTAACATATATTTATTACAATTTGGAATTCCAAAATGGGAGACACTTACAAGTTTTATCACCGCTGCGGATACCTTAACCTTATTCCGAAAATGCTCTGCTCGAGTCATAAGAAGTGTCTCAGCGCTTACACGTTTGTATCATGCTTTTTAACCCACGGGCGACTCCAGAAGGGGGCCGGACCAACCTCCCCTGAACTGCCTCTCAGTCTAGTGCAGACACTGAGTCTGCTAAAACATGTGTTTCCTGACACTTGACCGTTAAAATGTAATCTATTGCCTTAGTAGGGTCCCAGGAGTTAACTGAAATAACAGTGAGACCTTGAGAAAGGAATTTTAGAGGTACTATCTGTTTCCACAAGGCTCTCATAAATTACCGTTCCGTGCGGTGGCTGGTAGACGCTTGCTGAAGTCTGAATCCACCTTTGTTCTGCACACATTCTCATCTTTAGGTTACTGGGTTAAAGTTGATATTTAAGATACACTATTATCATATAAGTAATTATATATTTCCATAACACTATATATATAGGTTTATACCTAACCCCCCTATAGGTGGGTTAAGTATAAACCATGTGTATGTGTGTGTTTGTAGTTGTCTATCACCTGTTATTGAGGCCTTTCAATTATCAAAACACACAATGATGACAAACTCACTAATTTCATTGAATTTATTGGTGTAAAAAAGCAACAATGGATTAATCATTGACAGTAAAACTAATAAATGTTGCCAACTGAGAAACTCCATCGCTGAGCACGTTATCATTTATATCTGCATGATCACCAAAATCAGGAATTGCCCTTTGCTTTAGGACAATGGATTAAAAGTAGCATTTGTGCTAACTCTATCTTATTCACATCAATGCTTCCTGCTGACATGTTTATTAATATTAATTGTCCTAATTTAAATAATAAACAAGTGAAATTAATTAATTATAATATTAATAATAATCAGACCAAATTACCGTCCTATTACCAGTCATCTGTAGCATGGGCCAGTTGGTTCTCTGCCGAAATTCCCTTATTTTTTCTGAAGACGTTTCAAAACCTATCTTCAGAGCAACCTGCAGGTGGAGTGCTGCTGTTTTTAAGGACATGGAGGTCCATCCTCCTAGAACCAGTCCAGGTCAGAACCAGTGACCCACCATCTCTGTCCTGGTGGTTAGAAGCTGCTGCTTGGTGTGAGAGGAGGACTTGGTCTCCTGAACCATGATGAGATGCTGATGTAATCTCTCTGAAACGTGTTGGAGGACCGAGCTGTAAACTCTGGGGAGCTGAAGCTTCATCCTCCCCCTCTGTTCACTGATGGCTTTGCTCTTTGGACCAAGATGGCTTCTTTCTAACATCTGTTCTCCCTGTCCAAGATATGGACATCATTGTCCTCAGCTGTGTCTCCTTTGTTCTGCAGGTACCAGTGGACCTCTGAGTCTGGTTCTGAGCTGCTGGCCCTCCTGCTGCTCCATGCGTTCATGTAGTTGTTGTTTAGTTTCTCTGATGGAGTCTGAGCCGTCCTCACTGCTTTGGATCGCAGAAACAACGCCACTGAGCTGTGGTCTGGGAGTTCTGTCTTTGGGATTAAATTGTTTTTGTCCGACAGTGTTATTAGATTTGAAATTTACTGGTTTGTTGGATTTAAAGAAAATTCTCCTGAGTTTCTTGGAAATTTCTGACACATATGGAATTACAATGTTTTTTTTGTCTCTCTGTTCTCTCCTCTGTGTTTGAAGCAGTGTTGGTTTTTCTGCCAGCTTTGTGACTGATTTGACAAACGTCCAGTGTGGGTAACCACAGTCTCGCAGTGATTTCCTGACGTGCTTGTGTTCTTTCTGTTTCTCCTCTGTGGCAGAGGAATGTTGTCAGCCCGATAACTCAGAGTTATGATAACAAAAAGCTTTTCAATCAGTTATAATTTCTTAGATACATGACATTGTACAATTTAACGTTATATGATGTGCTGAATTCAACTGAAATTATCTGGACTATTATTGGATTAATAATAGTCCAGTCGATCACAGGGCTATTCTCTATACCCGCTTTTCCATGCAGGCTCATGGGGGCTGGTGCCCATCTCCAGTAGTTATTGGATGAGAGGCGGGATCCACCCTAAACAAGTCACTAGTCGATCACAGGGCTAAATGTGGCTGTTTAAGTTAATTATAGCAAATTGTACTCATTTTCACTAAATGAATAAATCTGAACAGGTCTCTCTTCAAAATGAGATCTTGGATCTCAATGAGGACACCAGTATGAATAAAGGTTAAATAATTCAAAATCAATCAACTCAAATTATTATTCAATTTAAAGGAGCAATAAGTAATAATGACACCTAGTGTTTCAAATTAAAACAATACACAAGACAAATGAAGTCCATCCCCTCCCCTTCAAGATGACATGTGAAGACGATTCAACCAAACTACGTTGTTATTGTTGAATAAACAGCTTACCCACAGAGCCACAGAGATCCAGAAAGGGCCAAGAGCCTTCTATTGATAGCAGCTGTTTACTCAACGGTCCGTTATTGCTGAGAAATGTAGCAACATATAGTTCCCACCAACCCCAGTGAATTCTTACCATCACAGGATAGAAATATGGTGCTTTATTATATTCAATTTCTGGTCCACTTCTCTTACTGGCTTCCATGTTTGCAGACTGCTGATGTTTTGCCAAGATAAAATACCAAATGCTGTGCTCTGTTTTGGGAACCCTAGGAACTCTCATCTGATTAGTTCAGGAACCAGGAAGTAAACACGGGCTACACTCTGAACCGAAGTACCTCTACCTCTAGGTTTGAAGGGAGAGTGACTCGACTGAGACGTTAATGGAGAGAACTGACTGTTTCTAGGGAATGGTATTTCCATACCAGGTGACAAAGAAAGAATGATTTAGATTGATTTTACAGTAAATGTCTTACTTATTCCTTTCCTTTAAGAAATAATGACATTCTGTTAATTGTTTGGCAGTTAAAAGTCTCTATGGAGCTGAACAGGGTGATGATCTGATCTTTTGTATGGCCATAATACCTCCTTCTGTCACTCATATGATTAACCAAACATAGCTTTGAAAGCTTTGGACAGCCTCTCATGTGCTCCCTCCTGAGCTTCAGCATTGCTTTCAGCTCCCCAGACAAATCTTTTCACTGCAGATATTATGGAGGAGAAGGTGGAGGCCAACATCTTCTCTGATGATGTCATTCCTGTGTAGTCGATGGTGCAGGAATACTGCTGCTTCAGAGTATTTTCATCCAGCTTCATTCTTCTAGATAGTTTCCCCAGACAGATAGTGAGGTGGAGTACAACCTGAAACCTGGAGAACATGAGCACCAGTGACAGAGCCAAGGTGACCACAGGCAGAGGGATATCTTCTTCTGGATCAATGGATGGGAGGATAAATGGGATGATGATACGATTTCTTCCAGGTTTACCATGTTTGTCTTCTAGGAACTCAATTCTCTCCCATGCACCATCTTTAGGTTTTCTTAAAGGAGACACAACGATGTTAGGAATCTTCTGATTTCCAGCTTTCTTCATGGAGTTCCACTCATTGGGTAGATC
Source organism: Fundulus heteroclitus (assembly GCF_011125445.2). Classification (NCBI taxonomy): domain Eukaryota; kingdom Metazoa; phylum Chordata; class Actinopteri; order Cyprinodontiformes; family Fundulidae; genus Fundulus; species Fundulus heteroclitus. Next base: position 1,977,764 of record NC_046376.1, on the reverse strand, counting down.
CTCGGGTTGATGCTTTTCATTTGGACTCTTACAGCCACGTCCAGGTGAGCAGTAAAACACTCTGTGGACAGGCTGAAGTTTCCCTGTGGCGATTCCATACGCTGCATTAGCTTCAAGATAACAGTTCCAGGGAGAATACAGTACAACGTCAGAGATGGTGGGCAGAGGCAGCAGACAGCTGGCTGGCATCATGGAGTCTCTGATCGCTCCATGAGCCACAAAGGTGATGTCAACTTCATTGCTGTGGTTGTTCTTCTCTTCCTCGTCAATCTTTTCCTTCAGGAACTGAAACATCTCCACCAGTTTGGAGAAGATCTCAGATTCTGCATTGTCTCTGAGCCAAAGTCGAACAGCTTCATCTTTGCAGCTTTCCTTTGCAAACTCCAACAATGTTTGCCTGTCGTCACGACTCTTGTTCTTAGTTTCAATGCAGCATTTTATTTTGGCTAACCTCCGGAAGATCTTTCTGGAAGATAAAGCATCAATAAAATGTTTAAATATAAAACTTAGAGAAAATATACATCTAAAACAAAGACATCTGTGTTGGTTTCACTTCATCTCAGATTATATTCGTCAAATCAATAAACTTTACACATTCTTTTATTTCCTGTATGTTTGGTCATTTAGACTCACTGAATCTCTTTGAGTTCCTCCTCCATCTGGTCAGAAGCTTTCTTTATGTCCCCAGCATTCTTCCTCAGACTCTCACTGGCTTCAGTCTTGGAGTTTTTCAGGTCGACACAGTTGATGACCAACTCAGGAACTGAAAAAGCCAGTCCAATGACTCCTGCTCCAACCTAAATAAATAAAAAAGGCAAAAGGCAGTAAATAAAATTCTCAAGTTTTGGCTTGACATGCACTTGGTGTGCAGCAGAATCACCGTAGCTCTCATGATAAACAGTAAATGGCGCTACAGATAAAATCTTTCTGTATTCAACAACTGGTAGACCAAGTCAGTCTGCCCCAGGATAGTTCTTACTACAAACAGCTCACCACCATCAGGGTGGTGTGTGTGAATGGGAGAGACTGTAGTGTTTGATACAGTGCTACACAAGTACAAGCCATTTACCAATTAACAAGAGAGGAAGTGCATTCCTGATACACCAGTAACTACAAAGATTGGCCCCAGATGTTTAACCTGTTAGGTGTTTTTACAAGTCAAACATTGAGCAATTTTGATTCCCTCAGTCTTTATTCATGCATACATATGCTGGTAAAAATGGACGTGCTTTCAAACTTTACCTCACTGCTCTTCCTATTTGGTGAGCACCATTCAAAAATGGAGATGTGTGTGACAGGCCGAAGGACCCGTTTACACCTCCCTAATTGGCTCACAAAGGGCTGTAGTGGCATTGAGCTATGATGAGAAAAATAAAAGCAGATTGGATTGGAAGCCACAGAAGTTTGGGACTTGCACAGCCACCAAGGATGCGCCATCTCAGCATGGTGCGATTAATGCTACAAAAGCTTTTGTTCCCACAGACTCACTTCTTCTACTTCACTTCTTCCTGAGACTCAAGGAGAAAGTCCACCCTGGACAAGTCAGCCAGGCATGGGACCTTACGGGGCCCAAAAGACCCACAAGCCAGCACAGGGGAGAAATCTCTCTTTGTCCGGAGAACCGGAGTAGGTTCTGAGATCTGCCGACTAGAATCAGAGCCTAACTTCTGCACAACTAGCCGCTGATTTTAGCGACCAATCGCCACAGCGACCCCTAGCCTCCCGGATGTATAATGGTATTAATAAAATCAAGCGTCCCTAAAGTTAATAATTTTACTAAGAAATTCTTTCGTTAAAATGTTATTTTATCAAATAATGTTTTATTTTTCTCAGGATTTGCATTATGAATGGGATGAAACACATACGAAATGTTATTCTGGATTAGTTAAAATAATTTTAACTCATTCCATATTTTCAAGGTGAACTTTGGTTCTTTAACTCAAATAAAATGTTATTTCATCAAATAATGTTTTGTTTAGCTCAAGATTCACATTGTGAATGGATTGAAAACATGCTAAATGTTGTTCTAAATTAGTGAAGCTAATTTACCTCCATTCCATGTTCTTTAAGTCAGATCTGCAGCGGGCAAGGATTCACTGAATTATTCTGATGATCAGCACTTTTATGTTGTCTTTTGTCTTTTTGCTTGTACATAGTTCCTTAGCTTCTTTTTATCTTCATTTTGCTTAGTAGTTTAGTTAAGCGTCACTAGCCTAGTAGAGAGGATTTGTTGATGAAAATTTAGTGCTAATTCAGATTCTTGAACTTGAAGAGAAGTTGTCTCTTCTATATTCTATATGTGTGCAGAGTTTGCTGGTAAAAGATCGCCAGAGCTCGAATCATTCCTTTCAACTATTGTCATGATATCAGCTGTTTGGGCTGATGTTCATCGAACAATACCTAACAGATTGAGGGTTATTTATTAAACATTAAATAACTTAAAACAGTGTGTAATAGCACAACCTGAGCCACAAACTAGTGATCACGCCCGGAATATAGTGATGGACTAAAACCTGAATCTTCAAAGACACATGCAGTCAGATCTAGTAAAACTCATCCAATGCGTTTATCTTTAGTCACATTACTGCAATGGTGTATTCACAGGTCTGTCCGAAAAAATCAATCAGCTGCAGCTGGTTCAGAACGCTGCTGCCCGCGTCCTCACTAAGAACGTAGAGAACATGGACCTGGAGCCAGGAAACAGTTACTGATGTGATGCCACAGTGCCTGAGCTACTCACCCGTCCAACTGCTTTGCCCGCAGCTTTGGCTCCCATGGATGCAGCCAGCTCTGGAAGCCCATTCGACACCAACATTTTCCCAGACTTTCTTGCTGCAATCATCGCAAACTTGGAAGCCAGGGAAATCCCAAGAAGAGCAAAATCTGCAGCCTTGTCACTGATCGAGGTTTTAGACAAACCAGATAACATGCCGTGCAGACTGACCCCGGCATTTAATATCAGCCCCTCTCGTTTGGCTATGGCCCTCAGGATCCTTTCTACAACATAATCTTCTGGAGAAAGTTCCCTGACGGACAGAGCCTGTTTTTCCCTCCTCTCTCCTTCCTCTTTCAGTGTTCCCATCAATTTCTCAATCCCCTTTTCAAGATTCTCAATTTTTTTACCGATCTCTTTAGCTTCTTTCATGTTTAGACTCGTTACAGTAATGTCCGTAACATCTGATGCCACATTAGTGGCAAGACCAAGCCCAGAAGCCACGGCTCCTGCAGTGAAAAGAAACGGGATCGCAGCTCCTCCAGTCGCGAGGGCAACTGCACCAGAAACTGTCATGGCTGCCGCTCCTCCTACAGACACCGAGCTGCCAACAACTTTGCTGATGTTGCAGCCTTTCTTGGTGTCCTCCAGCTCCTTGGCCAGTTGGTCAAACTTTGTTGCACCTTCTTTCTGGAGCTTCACCCACTCATATATTTTATCTATGAGCATGTCGGCCACATCCATGGTGAGATCCCAGTGAGAGGACTGCTCTGCAACAAGAACACATTTAAGTTCAGTCACAAGTTATATTAAAACACCATCTGATAAACTGCACTTACATTTTTCAGAAGTAAACTTAGAATCAGTGAATCTCCTCAAGCTGTGCTGCTGAAGTTCTGTTAGACCAGAATAAACCTTCAAGCCTGAGAAAACGTAATACCAGATCGATGCTTAAGCAGCTGTGAATAGATGTCAAAACAATATCTCAGAGTCCCAGCTACGCTTTTGAGTAGTGGAATGATTCTGGTCGGAGCCCAATTTTGGTTTTTATTGAATGTATTAATTTACTGCTTGCTTCTCTGTTCTGATTGGCTGATTTGAAGACACAGTCAAACTGAAAGTAAAAGCATCTTGCTCTGAAAGGTCTTATCCTGATAACACTTGGCTTTGATAACACTTGGTGATGATTAACTTTTTAGCTCACCTCAAACGACCCTGCTGCCTTATTAATGTTAGACAGAACCACAACCAGAATCTCAGACCAGTTGTATCACTTATCAGTATCTGGAAATCTGAAGACTTGGAATAAATGTCTTGATTTCTGTAATTATAAAGATTTTTCAGCCCGACCAGATTTAAATTTTCATCTCTGACCCTCCTGGACCTCGGGGAACCTGGAGAACGGAGGGAAGATGAAAACTATTTGTAAAATTAGTGGTAAAAATGGTTTGTAAGGAAAACAAGGTTGAGGAAGTGATGGTTTAGTCAAAAGTCTTAATCCCCATATCTACCTTTGAATCCTAAACTGATTCTGGACAGAATTTGTTGAGCAATAGAAGATTTACTTCCTCAGCGCCGAAGCTGATTCCACACAGAGTTCTGACAGGATGAATGATTCTCCCAGTCACATATCTTTGGATTATAATTTAAAATCATAAAAATTGGTGCTTGAGGAGCATTAAAATGAAGGAAAAAGGGAGATTTGGTAGAAAACAGAAAACAAAATCTAATTTAAGCAGCAGTAACACTCCATCTTATCAGCTAATCTAAAGTGAGTCTTGTGATTATCGTGCTGTTAAAACAGTAACTGGACTGGTTCCTTGTAAAATAACACACCTTCATTTCTGTTCAGGTTGTAAATAACTTCCGGCTTTATCAACAATCGTTGTCATTATGTGTTACCACAATCACATTTTCTGATGAGACATACTGCTACCCCCGCGACCCGACCCCGGATAAGCGGAAGAAGACGGACGGACGGACGGACGGACAGATACCAGCTCAGAAAGCTCACAAATTTCATATAACATGTATACTCAGCAAAATATAATGTACATTTTAATGTTATAACTACACTACAGCGATCCCCCAGGTGGTTAAACCTTGTTTGCCTCTCTGCAGCTGTGCTGATGCTAGTTGTCAGACAAAAAGGAGGAACAGGAGAAGTCTCACTTTCTGTAATCATAACGTTTGTCCCAATCTGACCCATCAACACAAACAGGTTTTATAAAATTTAATTCAATTCGTCCGTCCGTTCGTCCGTTTCCTTCCGCTTCTCCGGGAAGAAAACGCGGGGGTAGCAGCTTCAGTAGGGAGGCCCAGATGTCCCTCTCCCCAGCCACTTGGGCCAGCTCCTCAGGAGGAATCCCAAGGCGTTCCCAGGCCAGCCGGGAGACATAGTCCCTCCAGCGTGTCTTGGGTCTTCCCCTGGGCCTCCTCCCGGTGGGACGTGCCTGGAACACCTCACCAGGGAGGCGTCCAGGAGGCATCCTGACCAGATGCCCGAGCAACCTCAACTGGCTCCTCTCGACGTGGAGGAGCAGCGGCTCTACTCTGAGTCCTCCCCGGATGACTGAGCTCCTCACCCTATCTCTAAGGGAGAGCCCAGACACACTACGGAGAAAACTAATTTCAGCCGCTTCTATCCGGGATCTCGTTCTTTCGGTCACGACCCAAAGCTCGTGACCATAGATGAGGGTAGGAACGTAGATCGACCGGTAAATCGAGAGCTTTGCCTTTTGGCTCAGCTCTCTCTTCACCACAACGGATCGGTACAGCGCCCTCTTCACAGCAGACGCCGCACCAATCCGCCTGTCAATCTCCCGCTCCATCTTCCCCTTATTCGTGAACAAGACCCCAAGATACTTGAACTCCTCCACTAGGGGCAGCACATCCTCCCCAACCCGGAGAAGAGACTCTACCCTTTTCCGGTTCAAGACCACGGTCTCAGATTTGGAGGCACTGATTTTCATCCCGGGCGCTTCGCACTCGGCTGCGAACTGCTCTAGTGAGAGCTGTAGATCACGCCCTGATGAAGCCAACAGGACCACGTCATCTGCAAATAGCAGAGACGAAATCCTAAGGCCACCAAAACGGATCCCCTCAACACCTTGGTTGCGCCTAGAAATTCTGTCCATAAAAGTTATGAACAGAATCGGTGACAAAGGGCAACCTTGGCGGAGTCCAACTCTCACCGGAAACGAGTCCGACTTACTGCCGGCAATACGGACCAGACTCTGACACCTGTCGTACCCAGACCTGACAGTCCTTACCAAAGGGCGCGGTACTCCATACTCCCGGAGTACCCCCCCACAGGATCCCTCAGGGGACACGGTCGAATGCCTTCTCCAGATCCAGACCCCTGAATAGACCTTACCAGGGAGGCTTAAGAGTGTGATTCCCCTGTAGTTGAAACACACCCTCCGGTCCCCCTTTTTAAATAGGGGGACCACCACCCCAGTCTGCCTATCCAGGGGAACTGCCCCCGATGTCCACGCAATGCTGCAGAGCCGTGTTAACCAACACAGCCCCACAACATCCAGAGCCTTAAGGTACTCAGGGCGAATCTCATCCACCCCCGGGGCTTTGCCACCGAGGAGCTTTTTAACAACCTCAGCAATCTCAGCACCAGAGATGGGAGAACCCGACCCGGAGTCCTCAGGCTCTGCTTCCGCAATGGAAGACATGTTGGTGGGATTAAGGAGGTCTTCGAAGTATTCCGCCCACTGACACAGGATGTCCCGAGTCAAGGTCAGCAGCACACCACCCCCACTATAAACAGTGTTTGTACTGCACTGCTTCCCCCTCCTGAGACGCCGGATAGTGGACCAGAATCGCTTCGAAGCCGTACAGAAGTCTTTCTCCATGGCCTCTCCGAACTCTTCCCACGCCCGAGTTTTTGCCTTGGCGACCAGCCGAGCCGCCTGCCACTTCGACTGCCGGTACACATCAGCTGCTTCCGGAGTCCCACAGGCCAATAATGCCCGATAGGACTCCTTCTTCAGCTTGACGACTTCCCTCACCGCTGGTGTCCACCAGTGTGTTCGAGGGTTGCCGCCGCGACATGCACAGACAACCTTGTGGCCACAGCTCCAACTAGCCGCCTCAACAATAGAGGCGCAGAACATGGTCCATTCGATGTCCCCTGCCTCCCTCGGGACATGCTCAAAGTTCTCCCAGAGGTGAACTCCGTCTCACAGGGGACTCTGCCAGACGTTTCCAGCAAACCCTCACAATACGTTTGGGCCTGCCAGGTCTGACCGGCTTCCTCCCCCACCATCGGAGCCAACTCACCACCAGGTAGTGGTCGGTGGAGAACTCCGCCCCTCTTTTCACCAGAGTGTCCAAGACACGCAGCCGCAGATCAGATGAAATGACAACAAGACAGAACTACGGCCTAGGGTGTCCTGTGATGGACAATCCATGACGAGCACAGAAGTCCAACAACAGAACACCACTCGAGTTCAGATCAGGTGGGCCATTCCTCCCAACCACGCCTCTCCAGGTCTCACTGTCATTGCCCACGTGAGCGTTGAAATCCCCCAGCAAAACGAGGGAGTCCCTAGGAGGGCACTCTCCAGTAGCCCCTCCAAGGACTCCAAAAAAGGTGGGTAATCTGAACTGCCGTTTGGTGCATAAGCGCAAACAACAGTCAGAACCCGTCCCCCCACATGAATGGGGAGGGAGGCCACCCTCTTGTTCACCGGGGAAAACCCCAACGTGCAGGCACCGAAATGGGGGGCAACAAGTATGCCCACCCCAGCTCGGCGCCCCTCACCACGGGCAACTCCACAGTGGAAGAATGTCCAGCCCCTCTCGAGAAGACTGGTTCCAGAGCCAGAGCGGTGTGTCGAGGTGAGTCCGACTATCTCTAGTCGGAACCTCTCAACCTTGCACACGGGCTCAGGCTCCTTCCCCACCAGAGAGCTGACATTCCACATCCCAAGAGCCAGCTTCTGCAGCCGAGGATCGGAATGCCAAGGTCCCCGCCCTCTACTGCCACCCGTTGCACAATGCACCCAACCCCTTTGGCCCCTCCGACAGGTGGTGAGCCCATCGGAAGGGGGACCCATGTCGCCTCTTCAGGCTGAGCCTGGCCGGGCTCCATGGGTAAAAGCCTGGCCACCAGACGCTTGCCAACGTGCCCCACCTACAGGCCTGGCTCCAGAGTGGGGCCCCGGTGACCCACGTCTGGGCGAGGGAACACGAGATCCATTAATGTTACTCATCATAAGGGGGGTTTTGGGCTCGTCTTTGTCTGGTCCCTCACCTAGGACCTGTCTGCCTTGGGTGACCCTACTAGGGGCTTAAAGCCCCTGACAGCACAGCTCCTAGGATCATTGGGACACTCAAACCCCTCCACCACGGTAAGGTGGCAGCCCAGGGAGGGCAATTTTATTAATATAGCACCAATTCACACCACGTCATCTCAAGGCTCTTTCCAAAGTCAGACTCCATCTGATCCTCCAGGTTGGTCAGAAAGTTTCCTCTCTAAGGAAACCCAGCAGGTTGCATCAAGTCTCTCCAAGCAGCATTCACTCCTCCTGAAAGAGCGTAGAGCCACAGTGGACAGTCGTCTGCATTGTTGATGGCTTTGCAGCAATCCCTCATACTGAGCATTTATGAAGCGACAGTGGAGAGGAAAACTCCCCTTTAATAGGGAGGAGAACTTCCAGCAGAACCAGAACCAGCAGAACTCTTGCTGAAGACTTTGTACTGCATTAATTTGGAGAAATATGATCCCTCTTGAAACCTGTTTAATATGGGATTTAAATGACATATTTAAAATAACCCGAAAATTTGTTTCTCTGGGTCAATGAGAGAACGGATTATGGCTGCTCTTCTCAGTAATCAATCTATTGCTCTTTTTTGTTTTAAGATAAATAAATGTCTGCACTCTGGCCAATCCTTCATTCCCAATTTTATATTTTCACCTTTCTCTATTTGCAGAGAATTGGCTCAGACCTGTAGGATCTAACCTTCATCTTGTCTCCCTCATATTTAGTGATAATCTGCTCCCTCCAGCTGGAGCCATCTTCACAAAATACTTAAAAGTGGGATCAGGTTGGCTTTATGAAATGTGTTTTGTGAAACCAATGTCGTTGGCGGGGGGAGGGGTGTGTGTGAAGTAGTCAAATTTTGTCTATTTGTAGCTTTTTTCTGTGTGGGGGGGGACAACATTTTTTTTAAATAAAAGTGCTGGAACTTCATCTCTACACTGTTTTCTTATTCAATAACTCTAGGAGGTCAGTTATTGGTTAGAATTCCTTCCACATTTGGCGTAAACAAACAGAATCCCTGACCGACGAGCCAGGAAGTCCGAGGACAGGAGCAGCTTGGCCAGCCCGGAGAAGTTATCCAGCCTCTGGTACCCCGAATGGATTACAAGGGACGAGGAGGGGCTCCTGGTCTCGGAACGTCTCTGAGGCATTGGCTCGAAGATCCAAACCTTTCTTTCATAAGACGGTAAGGGGATTATTTTCCAGCTCTTTTATTTTAAATGCAATGCTTCAAAACGCATGCAAGCTTTTAAAATTTAAACCCCCTTTAAAAAAATACTGCAAGAAATTTCAAAATAAGAAAGTAAAATCTGCAAAACTGTAACCTACCAGGCAGTAATAAATAAAAGCCTGTAGAAATAAAGATTTATATTCCGTCTTTAAAGCAAATAAAATAGGAGTGGAGTGACTGAAGTTTTATGGTTAAATAAAAGAAACAAAATTTAAAATTTTTTCAGCTGGAATACGAGCACTCCTGCTGGGAGAAGGGGGCTGATGATTTTCACCTGGAAACACAAGACCTCCTGTCGCGGGGACAAGAGGCTGTCCAGCATTCGGTGCTGGATGAAAGTGGCAGATGTGCTTTAAGTATCTGACTTCTATCTAGACATAGGTAGATTTGAAAAGGAGAATTCTCTCTCATTATACCCAAACGGCCAATAAGTGTGAAGCCTTTCATTTGGGTGGCCGACCTCACAGAGGACCATTAAAATAAATAAAAATAAAAAAAGGGTCTGGAAGCAGAGAAGTCCATTAATGAGTTAAAGGCGTTTTCAGGGTCAATCTCTCCCCTGAAAGCATCACAAGCATAAATGATTGGATTAAACATGCAGATTTCCCACAGAGGGGTTCTTTAATATTGCAGTACTGCATGGAAACGGAACAAAAAGAGACACAGCGTTGCACAGCGGGGGGAAGTATTTTCTTAGGTATCGACTGGTTACACTTTTGTCATGGATAAATGTATTATGGACTGTTAACATCGACGTATGACTTTAAAAAGGATAAGGGTCCAAGTGTCTGTGAGATAAAGAGATGGATCCTTATGGGGCTGAGGCATAAGACTGCGTGTAAGACGGTTTACTTTTCAAGTAAACTGGGCACTTAACATATTGAAAAATATATCTTTCGGCATTGGCTCGGAGTCTAGACGTTTTTAAAATAAATGAAAGACCAAATATCTGGGTAAAATAGTGTAAAAAAACAGGCCTGCGTGTGTTAGTTTGTTTGTCTGAATGTCATCATTTGTACGTGGCTAAATGTTCGTCTGTGTGAAGTAATTCAGTTAAATTATAAATATCATGGTTTCAAAAATGTTCATATGTTTTGGGAGGCTCCAGCTCCGAAAACACAAATCCATTTTTTAAGCATGAAATATTTTAACTAAAAGTTAAAGAAGGAAAATTAAATTGATACATGGAGAGATTAACATGGCTTGAATGAAAATATTTCAGTTTTTTTTAGAAAAATTGGAACTGACAATAAGCTGTACATAAAAGCTTGTTGGGTTTACTGTATTACAAAATGAGGCAGAGATCCTATCACTTGGAGTTTTTTTTGCGCTAAGTAATATAAAGATTCCTGAGATCATGATATTACTTGTAACAATAATGATTCATCAAAAATCTGTCCATTTGAAAGAAGGTTTTTTGACGTAGAATTTTAATGCAGCTAAAGAGGGGTTTTGACGTGCGCCAAAATATCAGAAGGCCACATTAAACACGTCATCTGTTACAAATCATTTGATGTTATCAAGTTTAACCTGAAAAAAAGGACAAAAGATATGATAAAACAAATCTGACCATGATGTAAATATCTGAATGTGATTGCGCGGCTGGGACAATGCGCTCTGGCCTGGGGCACGAAAAGAATATCAGTTAAATGAGGGCCGCTTCAGATCTGAAGGGTTAAAATTCTGATTCTAATCTTGGTTTTGTTTTGGGCAGTGTTCTCGATGATGAATTATGGGGGAAAACTCTTATCATTGGAGAAAAACACTACAAAGCTCAGAAAGTATTACTAACAGTAAATTCACATGGTCAAAAGGAACAGAAAGACATCAAAAGTTTGAAATAAGTCAATAATGTATGTCATATTGGAACAGACATAATTGTGCTCCTTGGAAGACTTTGTACCTTCTTGATCCTTTCAGGATCAGCCAAGAACATCACATTAGAATGACACTAAGAGGACCAGGTTTTTGACTGCATGCTTTACCTAAATACTAAAATATCTATTTGAGTTATTTTCAGATGAAGGATGGAGATCGTTGAAAAGCCACATTTTTCTTTTAACAAAAGACTCTGGGAAGTGAGCTTTAGCAGGTGTACGGTAGGAAGTCATAACCAAATTTTGACACTAAATTATGCTAAGTTTTAACCAACTCATGCCAGGTAACATGGAGATCTTCCAGCGGAGAAAGACGATGGCTTGAAATTTTTGTTGCTTTACCACTATTAACACTTCTATCCTGCATTTTGTTTTTTTCTTTGCAAAGAAAACTGGTCAATATAATTGGAATGTGCTAACAGAGAGATTTTAGACTCTTTTCTGAGATGCGAGTGAGTACCAAACAGTGTCACAGTGACATGAGGGCTGATCCTGGGGACAAAGGGAAAAGGTGATGTCATTGACTTCTGACTAATCCAGTTTTGATAAAAACTTTTGGCAGAGGAAAATTCTGTTTTTATTATTATTATTTATTTTATTTTTAATTTTTTTCTTAGAGGTGACACTGTGGTTAAAATGTTTGTTTGTGACTGCTTTACTGTAATTTCTTTTCAACTTATGGAGCTTTCTTTGGCAAAAATGTTGGCGGAGTGCGTTTCTGCTTTCAGAGATGAAGGCGGGATCATGAGGATTCGTGGATGAGTGCTCTTGCTGTAGGGATGGTGTGTGGCTGCTGAAAGGACTCTGAAAATGGACAACAACTGGCAGGGGGCTAAAACAGAAGGGTTGGGGAACCATCAATGGACTTGTCAGCAACAGAAACAAAGATGAGTTTGGCAGACACCTTCCTGCATTTCACTTCAGATTTTCTTGTACACAATTGAAACAAAATGCACATTAGAAAACACACTGATAAATGTGTAAAGGTGAAAACTTTTAAAGAAGCAACTTTAATATGTAACAAGGTTTGTAAACGCATCATGCATGACAAAATAGACCATTAAGAAAATTATTTTGCACCAAAATATTCATTTACATGATGTAATCCTAGAGCAACCCAATAAATTAAGTGGGCATTACATCAACAGTTAAATAGGATAAATGAGTGAATTAATTAATTTTTCATTACACACTAACAGACACTAACGGCTGAGGCGAAGGAGAAATTGCGAACACCGCATTTACTGGACATCTTGAGGAGGCGCAAATAAGACTCAATAATTAGGATGTCACTAAGATCTTCCGCTCAGGCAGACATCAATAAAGTGCAAAAAAAAGGTTACAGGCTAAAATGGATAAGACTGCAAAATTAGCATAATGACTCCTTCTACTAACTAACATGGGTGAATTGGGGATTAAAGCACCAGTGAACAATTGTTTCGGAATTACTCGCAGTTACCTACAATATTTATGGAGATTTATTATCTCTCCACTCAGACTCAATAGTTCTCCCAATAGTTCTCTTTTAAACCAGATGTTAAAACATCCTGAGGGGAAAAACACAGAGGTCTTTTAGACCAGGATAATTTAATGACTAGAAATTTTCTGAAGAAATTTAGTAAGCGGCCTGCCTCCTGGTGCGTACCGTACCGTCAAAAATATTAACAGGAAGTAACACTGCAAATTTCATGTTCCTACGGTCTTCACAGCCCCCGCAGTGGCCGTCGAAAGGTGCTATGTTAAGCCTATGGAGTAGAGTTCCGTTGTCATGGAAACAAACTCACAGCTGCAGCCCTCTTTTCTATTCAGCATTACGTTTATTATGTGGGGGACAAAGTGGAATGTTTGATTTTGGTGTATTTGGAGCATTTCTGCAGCATGTAGCAGAGGCAAAAAGGGGTCAAAATGGATGTAAAATATACATACTTTATCCGACATGGCCCAGATTTGTTGTGGAGCTTTCTCTCTAAAGGAAGTAAAGACTTTGTCAAGCAGAAGTTGGTAGGACCTTCCTAGAGCTACTTCCGGTTAGCAACATGCTAACATGGTTGTGTTCAGTATTACCAGTTGATGGTACTCTGTTAGTTTGGTCCAAATCCTGTACTGGGAAGTTCCTCAAAAAGGGAGCAAATACTAAATGTCACCAAAGGTCACCAAAGGTCATGGGTCAGATCGGCCTCCTTTAGTTACTAAGCCTGACCAAATCTTGGCCCAGAAATTAACATTTGACCAAAGTGGTGTGTAGCGCCATTTCCCACAGGTGGGTCGTGCTGTATTGGCTGGGGGGGGGGGGGGGGGGGGGGGTATGTCTGGGCATCATGTTGAAGTCCAATAGGAAAACTATGTGAAATCCAAAAAGTGACAGAAAAGTGAGAGACCTATGATAATCACTGGAAATTTTTAAAATGTTAAGAGAAAGTGACTCTGCAAATATTAGATTCCTACATTCATCACAATCACTGCAGTGGGCATCGAAGGTTGCCATGCATTGCCAATAGAGGATTTCCCTGACCTGTAGTAACCTCTGGCCAGCAGAGTTCTGTTGTCATGGAAACTCACTCACACCTGCTGGTGTCTGTCTACTGCATGCACACTTTGGGTCAGAGTATGTCTAATTGGAATATAAAGACAAAACATTGCCTCGAACAACACTCAATATTTAATCAACCGTAAGGGCTGGAGACATAATTTTTTCTGCGTTTATTTCGGAACGCATAAGGGGAACAAGACAAACTATCAGTTTTTGCTGGAAATATTTCAATAAAGGACCAAAAAAGTATAATATAATTATTTATGGAAATGCAAAAATCCTTTAAAAAGGGTTCCGAACAAATCACTATAGCTGGAAAATTATAAGAGATATCAAAATAATTCTTTCACCGTGAGTATCAGCAGGCTTTTGATGATTATGGTGCTTATTTTTATGTTTGTACAAAATGGCGACGATATAAAAAAGTGGATAATGTGGAAGGATGCAGGTACAAAGCGTTTTCAGGATTTTGCACATTTGCTACTCCCGAACAAATTGTTCCTGCGGCAAAACCATAACAGTTATCCACAAAATTCATGTGTGAAAGTGTCATGCCTGTACATCAAACGATTTAGGAGTAGCGACGGTGCAAAATCATGTGTTGTTTTGAATTTTCAGATGTCATTTTTCAAAACCGCTTCATAGAAATGAATGAGGAGGGTTTTGACTATTTGGCGCTCTGGGGTAGTTTGCAAAAAATCTATAAATCCTACACCAATTAGGGTTACATTTGCTGAATCCAGACAAAAATATCTACGTTTTGGTGTATAATTTGTCTACGTAGAGTGAAAATTGAGCGAGTAAGCTGAAGTTGTTTGGAGTTTTGAAATATTTTACAATTCTTAGAGTGCACACTCTGACAGTCTGAGAATTTTGTCATTGACTTGCATTATAAACAATGATTCCACTGATTTTTGGACATGAGCTTTGAGGAGTAACTGTAAGAAAACCATAAAATATATCCACATCCCGACCTGTCCAGGCTGTACCCCGCCTCTTGCCCTGTGTACGCTGGAGATAGGCACCAGCACCCCGCGACCCCATGAGGGATAAAGCGGATCAGAAAATGGATGGATGGATGGATATCCAGATCCCGTTTTCACCTTTGAGTTGATGAAATATATATCTACAAACTGGTGGTTAAATGGTGTTTTTAGGTGAAAATATTATGACACAGTAAAGCATTGAAAATTGTAATTTCAATGCTTTTTTGAGGCTTTCTTTCTACCCGATTCCCTGTGTTATGACATCTACACTGTGATGTTGCATTATGTTGATCAGTATGGTTTTATGATAAAGAATGGAAACTGTCTGCTTCGGACACACACCGAGACCTACGGGTTATACAATGTTTTGCTTTGAAATAGGGAGAACCAGGATCTGATTGGAATCACAGATGCTTAAAAAGCTTGTTAATGATAATTTTCAGATACAATACGGGGTCTTCTCAGATTGGCCAAGAGCGGGATTTCCCTAAGGGGTCTCATCAGTTTTTACCATCTCTTAGAGGGGATGGAGTTTTCTGGTGGGGAAAGACCCTGCCCGTCCTGTGATGCTCCCTACTAGTACTCCTGGGTTTGTAAGGTGTGGAAGTGACAGATGTTTATCAATGGAATGGAGAGTGGAAGACCGAGTAGGAGGTTTTTTGGGGTGGGAGTAGTGTAAACAGATTTGACCTTGGTTACTGAACAGGTTTAGCTTACCTAGTCTAATGTAAAATGTGCGCGTAAGGACCTAAATCAGGCCCATCTCAATTAGTTGAAACCCAAATTGTAGATAAGTGCTAAACCTTTGATCTTGTGTGTTAAAACTCTGTGAAGCACTCATGTTGGTCATTACTAAAAGTTCCAGCACTGCCCGGTTCCAACATCGGAACCTTTTGGGTCCCACATTATGAGTTTACAGAAATGGTTCCTTTGTGTTTTGTTCACATAATCATGTGATGGGTCATCTTGTTTTATGAGTGATCACACAGATAAAATATTATCTATGTGATCAAAAGGGTGGAATGTAAAAAGGGTGGAATGCACCAGTCATTTACCTCCATTGAGCTGTAGGTTTGGTGCAGCGTTCTCTCCAGCATTTCCCGGTGATGCTGCCGCTGGGTGAGCAGTATTCTTCGCTTGTTGACCAGAGTGGGAGAGTCCGGTCACCTTTCCATGACCCCGTTTCCTTCCTCTGAGACCCTGACCTCATGGGTCCGCCTTGATTTCTCTTATCGGAGATGTTGAATTCCTCACACTGCTTCCTTTTCTGAAGAAAGCCTTGATTCTCACCTCCTTCCATCTCACAGCTTCTGCTCCTTTCAGCTTCTCTCCTTTATTTACCTACATTCAGGTATGAAGAAACACCCACTCAAGAAATCTCAGTCTGCTCCACCCCTCTCACCCCTGGACCTACAAGGACTTCCCTCAGCGCCATCGTCTTCTACAGAAACCTATAGACTGTTACTAAACACATTCAACCTGCTCATCTACCTCCAAGCATCCCTGGACCTAACATCTCTCTTCCAGCAATGACATGATCTAGTTCAGTCTGCAGCATTTTTTGAGCTAAACTGCTGATAAATAAAATGTGTCAGTGAGCGCGGTGGAGGGAGAAATACAATTGTCTGAATTTAAGCAACAAGGACATGATGCAAGTCACTCCACCACCACAAACCGTAGCCAACAGCTTTGCAGCGATCTGTCCCACCGAGTCTTAAAACCAGTGGGTGATGTCATTTCCTGCCTGCATCAAACAAAGGTGATGTTATTATTTGACTTGAGCTAAGGGTAACTTATGACCAAGACAGGTAGGAAGCAGCTAAATGTCAGCTGCTCTACAAACGCATGGAACTGATCTTCATGCAGATGTTTCCGCAGCTAAACCAAACCCTTCAACCTGTTTTTATGTCCAAACCGACCCGTGGTTCTGGTTGTTTCTTCTGCTGCAGCACAGTTCACTTTCTGTAAGGAAAAGAAAGAAAGAACCTATAGCTGCTGAACATCAGTTAACCTGGACCAAAACTGCTGCCCGTTCCCATGGTTCTTTTCAGGCTTTATGAAAAGCCTGTGTCCAGATAAGGAATTAAGCAGTTGAATTTTCTGATTGTTTAATCATTTGTGTTTCATCAGGTTTCAGGGCTGCACAGTGGGTCCAGTTGGTAGCACCGCTGCCTTGCAGCAAGAAAGTCCTGCATTTCAAACCCCAGCCTGAGATTGCATGTTCACCCTGGCCATGTGTGGGTTCTCTCTGGGTACTTCGGCTTCTTTCTCAGTCCAAAAAACACAACAGTTGATCGTGTCTGCATAAGGACTACCTTATAGGACAGTGAGATCTGATCAAGCTTTCAGCCATTCTAACTGCATGTTGCTGAGCCTTCCTGTTAGCTGCTCTGTTGGCTCTACCATGATGTGAAGCAACTTCTGAAGATGTTCTCAACAGTCAAAGGTGATGTAAGTGGAGGTGGTCTTTTAAAAGCAGAACAGCTCTTTACTTATTAAAGCTGCAGTAGGTAACTTTTGTAAAAATGTATTTTCTTTACACATTTGTTAAAAGTGTCTCTATGTTCTGACAGTAAAATATGAGACAGATAATCAGCTCCTCTGGCTCTTCCCAGTGGTCCTGCTGCATTTGCAGAAACACACCGCTCCCGGTCAGAAACAGCCAATCAGAGCCAGGATGAATGTCAGCAGCCTGTACAGCTGCTTATACCCCTCCCCGTCACAGCGCCGCCATCGTTCACGTTCAAGATTGCTGAAACAACCCAACGTCAGAGGAAAACAGCCAATTTCTCCTCCTCAGAAAACAAAGACAGGTAAACAGAAGAAAACAAATGATGAAAAGCAAGCTACAAAGAAGGAATTAGACTGAAAGTGTGTTTGTTCAGATTTTCAGGCTAAGTCGACGGTTTTCTCAGAACTCCCTACTGCAGCTTTAAGTCAGGCAGATTGTTGTCCGTACATCAGCTCTCTTACCTTTTCTCCCCTGCCCTGTCGCTTCAGCTAAAAACCACTAATCACGCCCGAAACCTGGGTGTAGTGATGGACTCAGACCTGAACCTTCAAAAGCATCTAAAGACAATTACAAGGTCGGCTTTTTATCACCTGAGGAACATTTCCAGGATTAAAGGACTAATGTCTCAGCCGGATCTGGAAAAACTAATCCAATGCGTTTATTTTTAGTAGAATTGATTACTGCAACGGTGTTTTCACAGGTCTTCCTAAAAAGTGGATCAGACAGCTGCAGCTGATCCAGAACGCTGCTGCCCGCGTTCTCACTAAGACTAAGAAAGTAGAGCACATAACCCCAGTTCTAAAGTCCTTACACTGGCTCCCTATATCTCAGAGAATAGACTTTAAAATACTTCTGTTAGTCTATAAATCCCTAAATGGCTTAGCACCTAAATACATCACAGACTTGTTAGCAGCGTATAAACCCTCCAGACCACTCAGGCCTTCTGGCTCCAGCCTTCTCTGCATACCTAGAACACGAACCAAACACGGAGAAGCAGCATTTAGTTCCTATGCTCCACTTATCTGGAACAAACTTCCAGAAAACTGTAAAAGTGCTGAAAGCCTGAGTTCCTTTAAATCGAGATTAAAAACACATTTGTTTAAAATTGCCTTTGAATGTTCAAGTTAAAATGTTTTACTGTTTTCAAATGTTCTTTTTTTGTTTCTACACTATCCCTACTTGCTTTTATTCTGTTTTATTTTCCTATATTTTAATCATGTAAAGCACTTTGCATTGTCTCTGTACTGAATTGTGCTATATAAATAAATTTGCCTTGCCTTGCCTTGCCTGTGAGATATTGCTTTGTCTGAGCAGGTCAGGTCTGAACATCTGTATACAGCTGTGTGTCAGCTCGGGTCGACCCACAGAGGAGCTTTTACACACGTAAATGAGTCGCTATCATCAGGCTCATCACTCTTATTAGAAAAAACTGAAGGAAAAGCAAGTTCCAGGTTTTATTTTCACACGAGTTTCTGACAGAAAAGGCATCAACACTGGAAATACAATCCTTTAAATAAGGCACAGAGTGAGACATCGACACAGACTGATGAGAAACTGAACCAGCAGCAATAAAAAAAATTCATCAATCTATAAAGGTTTATAGATATAAATAAAGGTTTATTTATATATGTTCAACAGAACAGTAAAAATGGAGCGATAATCTTATAAATATGCATCAGAAACAGGATTCCTCCTAGAAATTCACTAAACTTCACTAACACCTTCATAATGAGCTGCTTTCCTTTGTTTCTACACTCCCAGACCTTCTGGTGTCAGAAGGTTCTCCTGCAGCTTCCAGATCAGATCTGAGACCATCAGGTTGAATCGGCATGAAGCTCGTTTTCCTCCAAAAGGAGGCGTTGCTTCTTTCTCAGGATCTGCAGCTGTGATGGTCAGCAGCTCCCCTCTCACTGTAACACAAAGTTCAGAGGTCAGCATCCTAAATCAGGAGATATTAAATCAAGCACATTGTGTGAAATATTAAATACTACATCAGAGATGCTGATCCCTCATTTTCTCTAACCTGCTGCCTGATCTGATTCATAATTATCACAATAACCAAACAAATCTGGACTCATGTCAGAAAGATCTTCTGTAGGCTCAGGTAGGATCTGGACCTTCTGCTGCAGGATTTCTACAATCTCTTGCAGAGTTTAACATTTGCACTAAAATAGTTTATTAAATGTGAATGATAGGAACCCATCAGTACGAGAGGAGCGTACTCAAGGCTCTGCAAAAGTATTTCCTGACCATAAACTTCTCCACTTCATCTCAGTTTCTCTACAACCTGCACCGTATTTTTATTAGGAGCCACTCAGAATGTAAGTAGACAGAAAATTAATTGTAGTGTTCAATACTTTTCACATCTAAAAATCTGAAAGGTGTGGAATGCATTTGTTTTCATCTCCACTGAGTGAACACTTTTTAGAACCAGGTCCGCGTCTTTGACGGTTTTTCTCCACCAGCTTTCAACTTAAATTGGAAATGTGGACCAATTCTTCTCTGCTAAATATCTCAGGTTGTGTTAGATTAGATGGAGAGCATCTGTGAACATCAGTATTACCACAGATTGTAAAACTGAGGTTCTCCTCATCGGCACCAAATCAACTCTTTTCAAAACCGACAGTTTCCCACTTATTATTGACAGTTCCTCCATCTCCCCCTCCCCCCAGGTTAAGAGTCTGGGTGTCATCCTCGATAGCACCCTATCTTTTCAATCCCATATTAATAACATTACCCGGTCTGCCTACTTTCACTTAAGAAACATCAACCGCCTCCGTCCCTCCCTTACCCCACACACTGCTGCCATACTTGTGCACAGCCTTGTCACCTCCTGACTGGATTACTGCAACTCTCTCCTCTTCGGCCTTCCTCAGAAATCACTCCATAAACTACAACTGGTCCAGAACTCAGCTGCTCGCATCATACCAAGAACTCCCTCTATCCACCACATCACCCCGGTCCTCCAACAGCTTCACTGGCTCCCCTTGCAGTTCCGCATTCAATATAAAACTCTCATGGTGACATTCAAGGCCCTTCACCACCTAGCCCCCCATATATGTCAGGCCTCCTGCACATTTCCACCCCCTCCCGTGCTCTTAGATCCTCATCTGCTTTACACCTGTCTGTCCCTTCCGCCCGTCTCACCACCATGGGGAGCAGAGCATTCAACCGCTCTGCCCCCCGCTTCTGGAACTCTCTACCACCCCTACTTAGAAACACGGACTCACTTCTAAATTTTAAATCACAACTCAAAACTCATCTGTTTAAGACCGCCTATTCTCTTTAATTATCAATTTCCCTGTCCCAGCCTCGGCATTTTTTAAATGTTTTTTGTTTTGATTTTGTTTCTGACATTCTGTTTTTTACCCTTCTGTACGGTGACCTTGAGTGTCTAGAAAGGCGCCTTTTAAATAAAATGTATTATTATCATTAGATTCTTCATTTGGTTTTAGCTCTAGACTTTGACTAGGGCGTTCCAACCTATGAATCTTCTCTGATCTAAACCATCCCATAATATCTCTGTCTGCATGTTCAGGCTGGTTCTCCTGCTGGAAGGTGGACCTCCACCTCATTCTCAGGTCTTCTGCAGCTTCTAACAGGTTTTCTTCCAGGATCCTCCTGGATTTAGGTCCATCCATCTTTCCATCAACTCTGACCCTCCTCCCACAGCCTAATGCTGTCACCACCATGTTTTACTGTGGGGATGGTGTATTCAGGGTGATGTGCTGTCTTTATGACCGCAAACAGGACTTCTTATGGTTTTTCTAACAATAACCTTCTAGCCACTTTCCCATAAACCAGATTTGAGGAGGTAAAAGATTTTGGAAGGTTTCACCCCCAGAGCTGTGGGTCTCTGCAGCTCCTCCAGAGCCACCATGGTCCTCCTGCTTCTCTGATCAATACTCTCCCGGTCCAGCCTGTCAGTCCAGGTGGACATCCATGTCCTGGTAGGTCTGCAGGAAGTCCATCTTCTCTCCAGGTCCACATGATGATCAGAACTCTGGGAGGTTCTGTAGAGCCTGACCCTGCTGTAAACTGGACCAGAACTTCCTCCCTGCCTCTACTGGGTTCCTTGATGTTGATTGTTCTCTAATGTTCTCTAAAGAACCTCTGGGGCCAGAAACAGAACAGCTGCTTTGCTAAAGATTTTCTAAAAGATTAGGCACAGGTGGACTCTGTTCCTGATAAGTTGACTTCTGAAAGCAGTTAGGTGTACTAGATTTAATTTAGAGGTATCAGAGTAAAATGGGGTCAAATACAAGTGAATGCCACACTTTACATATTTATTTGTTTAAATGCACTAAACTATGGATTATTGTCCTTCTACTTCACATAAAATCCACATAAAGTTTAAAGATGTTCTTTGTGGTAATGCGATAAAATATAACCTTAAGGGGGTCTGAATATTTATGAAAAGTGACTTATATTCCATGTAACGATGCTGAGTGATGCTGGTTGAATTCTCACCATGCAGCTGTGTCCTGGAGCAAACGTCACTCCTTTCAGAGCTCTGTCCTGAGATCCACTGCTGCTGCCACTGACTGAGCTCTTCCTCATGATGCCTAAACCACAAGCAGACACATCTCAGCACCAGAAACCGTAACGCTGTCTCAGTAGTGCAGTGTGATCCTCTACCTGAAGGGGGCGGTATCTCCGGTTTCTGCAGACTGTTTCTGCGAGGCAGGGAATAGCTTCCAGAGTTGGAGAGACGGCGATGACGGTACTTAAACATGGAAGCCGGCGGGACGATGCCAGGTGGCGGGACTTTTCCCTTTTGTCGGTAGAGCTCCTCAATCTCTCGCTTCTGATTTACCTGCAGGCTCTGCACCTGCCCCAGGTGTCTGTGAGGAGGAGGGAGCGGTCAAAGAGGGGCAGACAGTGATGCAACGTGAGAGGTACCAACACCTGCTGCTTAGTTTATCCAACCAGAAATTAATTACGTAAACCCATCCCTGATTGGCCAACCACCTTTGACGAAGCTGTATTAGCTCCTCCCACATCTCCTCGCCCTCTGATTCGTCAGAGCTGTAGGTGGCAGAGCGGCTCCGTGATTGGCTGGTGCCGGACCCCTCCCACAGACTAAAGCTCAGCCTGCGACTCCCCGTCTGCTTCTCCTGAGCCAACAGGCTGTCATGGCTGCTGGTTATGGAGAGGGTCACTGTGGGGTTGCTGCTCTCCGATTGGCTTTCCTCTGTGCTGCTTTCTGTGCTGTTCCCTGCTTGACTCTTATTGGACGGAGGCAGGGAGGGAGTGGGGGGAGTGACCTGGTCTTGGGGGGACGCCTCTTGATGATGAGCGGGGGGACCTCCTTGTAAGGGTGACACTTGGAAACGACCAACTGTAAACGCTGGTGTCTTCGCTGTGAACAAAGAGAAGAAAAGAAACCTTTGACATTTTGTTTTAAGCAGGTTTATTCCATGGTCCAAAAGTGCTATCCTGACAAAAACCAGGACATTGATCTCAAACGCAGCAGCAAATCTACTAAAGAAAGAACAAAAATAAGAAAATAATGTGTTGCTGTGGTCCAGTAAAATCCTAAGACCTCAAACTGATTAAAGCCCTGTGGTGGGACCTTCAGAGAGCTTTGTAGAAACCTTATCAGGGGAGGGAGACAGTTAAGGTGGGGCTTCTGACCAGGAGCCCCACCAGGAGGAGACACTGGGGAACACCCAGAACCTGCTGAAGAGACTACATATCCTGTCTGGCCTGGGAAGGCCTTGGGATCCTCCATAATGAACTGGACATTGTCAGCAGAAAGAAACATGTCTGGGTTTCCTTCTTGGACCTGTTACCTCTATGGTTAGGATGGTTTAAAATCGTATTCCTACCGATACTTGACAATAAACCCCTCTGTACTGGTAGCATGATGGTTGTGGGAAACCGAGGAACAGAGAACTCTAAGAGGAAATCTACATTTAAAGATAAAGAGAAACTGTTTTTTGTCATTAAGGGTTTGCAGGTTCTTTGGGTATTTCTCCGTTAATGTGACAATTAATAACTGTCATTGTTTTACAAATAAAACATTAAATCTTACCTTTAAGGGTGGGGGACATTCTGCCTGAAGGAGAAACAGGAGGGGAAACCTGAACAAGAGGAAGAAACAAACATTGCCTGTGAGCATAGGGGACCAACACAAGTCTGCAATCAGGACTCCTGGTGTAAGCAGACCCCTCAAGGACTGAGCCCAGCGAGGAGTTGGTGTAACTTAGTGGTGTTGGCAGTGGAAGGAGTTGGCTGAAGGTAGAGAGGAGCCTCCTCTTGCTCTGATAGCATCAGTCAGTTTGTACCACCACTGTAGAACCCCCAATGGTAGAACCACCAGTCTGGACTGACACTTGTAGGAAGGACAGTACTGGACAACACTCCTGTCCCTGTATGACTAAGTAGAACACCTGCTGCAGACCCAAAGGTCCATTTACAGGCAGACTAAAGGACTGTGCCTGGATTAAGGAACCCACAGGGAGCCAGAGAAGGTCACGGACTTAATGTTGTGTCTTGTTCATAATCTGTAGAGGTTTCACTGTGCATGGTGCTAGAAATCGAAGCTGTGGACAGCACTTAGAGCTGAAGGATAAACTGAGTGAGATGAAAGAGTGGACAGAGAACTGTCCATGTCTAGTTGCTGCCTTCTTATTGGCAGATTTGTTATTTGTGGGCTATGAAACGACACAGGCAGAGTGGCAGACTGTAGCTGATGAACCTATGGTCCACTGAGCATAAGAAGGACTCACTTTGCTGAAGTGATATGAGCTTACTGACCAATGTGGCTAACCCTAACGCTGCGTTCGTACCAAAATCGATTTGACCGTCAAAAACGCTTCCAACTGCTCAACACTGCAAAAAGGGACCTAAAAGTAAGTAAAACTTTCTTAAAATGGGTATATTTTTATTTGACGTGAGCAGCTAAATAAGACTATTTGCCAATGGGATGAGTATTTTTACCCCTAAAATAAGATAATTAGATATCCTGCACTTGAAATAAGATGGAGGTTGAATTGTTCTTATTTTACGTGCAAAAATCTCGTATGAAAACCATTTCTAAACTTAATGTGAACCATACCGCGGTGAACAAAAAGTTAGCACCGCAATTATCTTTTTGTGGATCAGCAACATTGTGTCCACCACTGGAGGTCATACAATCAAACAGCTTCAAGAATATCCAGTTAGAGTTGATTCCTCTCCCATAATAAATCTGCGTTTATCCATCAAGGTGTGCCATAAAATACATGCACTGATCCAAGGCAAAAAGACAAAGGACAGTGTTTAGACCTCACCATTTTGCGAGGAGTTGGTGAATGTGGCGAGGATGTGGAAGAAGAGGTCGATGAGTCAGAGAGCTCTTCTCTGTGATTGGTCAGACTTTGAGTAGAGGAACTCCTTGAACCTGTGAACCAGTATGATAAATGTTCAGTGTCCAGGTCCAGTCAGGTGTGACTGAATGCAGTGAGGTCAGCAGGTACTCACCACGAGGGGGCGGACCTGCACCTGCCTTACGCACAGAACTGTTGAGCTTTAATTACGGAAGGAGAGAAGTGAGCACAGAAACCAGTTATACCCATTAACCTCAAGAACTCAAGTGGTCTCATTCTGTCTTACCTGAGATGTTTTTGGGATCCTGCTGTGTGGCGCCCCCTGCAGGCTGTCCCTAGGTGAGTGTGTCTGATGTGTTGGTGGAGAGTACGTTTGTTGTTTGGCAAACAAATTAGAAAATGATGAATGGCTTTGATGATGGAGACCGGAGCCCAAAGATGATCCAGAAGACGGGAGGGCAGTCTGGGGGTTAGGGAATGGGGGAGTTAGAGGTGGGGTTTGGGGGTATAAGCCCTGGTTGGGGGCCCCGGACTGGGGCAAGAGGGACTGAGCCACACTCATGGCCACAGAGAGCACGTTAGCCAGGGAAAAGTAAGGTTGGTCTGGGGAAGGCCACTGGTGAGGGGGAGGCACTGAGGGAGAGGAGGTGGGGGTGAAAAGGGAAGGGTTGCTTTGGACCCGGGGGAGTCGGGGGATGGGGGACAAGGTTGGGAAGGAGGCAGTGTAGGTGGAGTAGGGGTGAGTTGGGAGGCGATAGTGAGCTGCATGCGGGAGATGAGGTTGGTGATTAGTATTGGAGTCTAGGTGGGGGTAGTGGAGGGGCCACTGGGGGGGCTGATAGGAGGAATCTGGAGAGAGGAACGTAAAACAACTTTAATTTGAAAAAATAAGGTAAAAAAAGAAAGAAAAGAAAAGGAAAAAAAAGAAAGAAAACAAAGTAAAAGGAAAAAAAGAAGAAAAAAAAGGAAAAATGAAAAAAAAAAAGAAAAAATAAGGTACAAACTTCTCTCTTTGAGCCACAGAGGAAGATCCAGTTTCATCTTTAGGTGTTTTTGTTTCTTATCAGATTATAGAGAATCATCAATTCCTGTTTATGCTTTATGGTATTGAAAAATACCCTATTCCTTTATCTAATAAAACAATCCCTATAAAACTTAATTTCATGCAAGGCACAGAACATCTGAAGTCTCCATCTGTTACCACCAGGTGGTGCTGTTGATCAGCTTAACAGAGGTCAGCAGTGAGAAAGCAAGAGCCAGATGAAATTAGACCATCCTGTTAAATTAGTTTTAACTGACTATAAGCTAGATCCAGAGGTGGCCCTTTTACAAACTGCTCCACATTAATTGTACAAGGTAAATATTTATATAACATCTGTTTGTCAAAAAAAAATATGAAGAAATAAATTCAGATTGGCACAGGTTATGGATCGTCGTACCTGATGGGGTCTGAAAAGACTGTGACCTCAGCGGTCTGACGGGGGGCGTGGCCTCGGTGTCAATGCGGAAATCCACAGCTTTCAAAGGTTCACCGTCATCAATATCTGACAGGAAAAGACAACAATCAGCTGCTTTTGACTGGCGGATGGTTGAAAAGGGACTCAAGAGTCAGAAGTTACTGCGTTACATCAGATTAAACCACAAATTTCCTCAATTCTTAATCCATCAGATTGACCGGAGGTCAAACAGACCCACCATGGCCACAGTGTTGCTGCTTACCAGGTAAAGAGGACGAGGACATTGTTCTGAAAAGACCCTTTGTTGCCTTGTTTAACTGCAAAGATTTAAGAACTTGGTTAGAGTATAAGACAATTAGCAGAAAGCATTTAATGTGGTATGAAATGGGCGAATGGGTCTTTTTACAGTCTGTTCTTTTTAACTTAAGGTATTTTCAATCATACTGATAGATTAACTCATAAAAGTTTCTCTACATGTCAGAGCTGAGAAAAACGATTTTCCCCCTGAACAGATTTCTTGTTTTTGTTGTTTTGTTAGAGTTAAATGTTTCAGATCATCAATCAACTTTACTTTCAGACAAAGATAACCTGAATAAACACAATGATCATTTCATCATTTCATTCATTAAGGAAAAATAATCTATCCCAACCAACCATGTTCTGAGATGAAAAATCAAAAGTCATCAAACGTATCAGCTGTTTTTTCCAGCCCTGTGTTCCTTTGGGTCAGCAGGGATTTTTGGTATTAAACTATCCCACGGGGCCCTTTTTGGCCCCTCTCTCATGACTGACCTTAACTGAGCCATGTGAGGCCTGCTGTGTCTCAGACGCTGGTCTGAGTTCTTTAGGAATCTCCTAGACGAGTCGTTGATGAGCTGCTTAAATCATTTGGTGGGACTTTGTTCTTTATTTTCTTAGGTCAGGGCGTATTATTCTAATGCTTGAGATCTTCTAGCCTACTTCATGTTGCCTGACAGGTCCGGTTTAAGTGCTGGTGGCACAGGTCAGCCAAAGTCTAGTCATACCGAACAGAAACACTGGGTAATAACAGTCAATTCAAGATTTAACAAGGAGGAAATAACATTTTCCTTTTTTATTATGTTATTTTATTAAATTCTCTGGCAGTGTAGCATTGAGAATTGTTTACTTAATGCCAAAAAGAGGCCATCAGATTTTACTTTGACAAGTGGAGCCTCACTGCTTTCTCCATAGTGCTCCGCATTATTTATATATGCAAGAAGCTTTATTAGATTTTATGCCGGGACTCTTTTATGTTCAATGGACAAAATTCTAAAGGGGAGAAAAGGTGAAAGAAATTACCTTTTCCAACAGACTCATGTTAGTTTGGGTAGATTTGATTTTACCATTGTGAAAAACAACAGAAATTAAAACCTTCTTTTTGTTTTTACTGACTAAAATTATAATTGCTTAAATTATCTGAAACAAGAGTGACAGAAAAGCAAAATCAGAAGAAACCCTCTGTGACCACCGGATGATGGCGGGGGGACCCTAACCTGGGATTCAGGCAGGGTGGAGGCAGGCAGGTGGGCCACTTTGTCTGCGTCTGCTGGGTGCTGCTGATGCATCATTAGCTCCGCCCTCTTGATGATTTCATACATGCGCATAATAAACCCCTCCCTCTCCGACGGCAGGATGAAGTCCCTGAGGAGCTGAAAGGAAAGAGGAGATGAAGCGGGAGAGAAGTGAATGCTGTTGAGATGCTGCGCTCTGATTGGCTGCCTCCTAACCATCACAGACGAGATGTCCTCTGGATTGTCCCCGTCCAGGTCAAACTTGAAGGTGACCATCTTGTTGTTGTGAGTCTGCAGCTGACACTCCACCACTCGGTCCACCTTATCAGACACCTGAACATGGAGAACGCACAGATCAATACGCCGCGGTCCCGTTTTTCAGGTCCAGGACTCTCTGACGCTTCCACTCACCCCGATGATCCTCAGCCGAGCTCTGGCTCTACGCCTGAACTGCTTTGTGGCTTCTCGTTTGGCTGCTTCCTGCTTGCTCCGATCCGACTGGCCGTCGTTGGCGTCACTCAGACCTGAGGTTATGTCAGAGGAGTAGCTGCAAACAGAGAACGCACATTGCAAATTTAAATCCACAGAAACCGATCAAAGCTGTTGATCCGTGTGTTGTAGCATGAGCGAGTTACCTGTCCACAGGTGAAAAGAAGCCAGACGACGGCGAATTAGCGGGAAGGGTCTCAGCACTTTGGCAAACGGCAATGCTCTGCAGGACACAGTGACAATGTCAGGACTACCTGATGACCAGAAGAGATGCTCCTCACCTGCGTTAACACCTGAGCTGAATGAACCACTGAGCTATATAATACCCTGGAGTGCTAATCACCGTCTGTTTGAACGAGTCGCTTTGAAGCCACCAGCCGCCATATTGGTACTCCCTATTTTCCTCCAGTAAATAGGGAATATGTGCGCTACAGCATCGAATAACGAGGATTTTCTCATGTTCAGGGGGGGCTTAAGACTTTTAAAATGTCAAATGCCATATAGTTTTATGTTATGTTCTAAAACTATCAAGTACTGAGAAAGTCATGTGCTGAAATATTTAGCATTTTATTCATTTAAATATATATGTTTAACATTTATAAATATTTAAATAACAATGTACAAAAACATATATTTACATATGTGTATACATATATATACATATACACATACTTATATATACACATATATATATATATTTAATATGAATAACATGTAAAATATTTCAGCACCTAATTTCCTAGTAGTTGATAGTGTTAGTACAGCCACTGACTGTAGAATTACCTGTGAAACGTTTTCACTCAGCCAGAAAACTACTTGTTGTTGCAACCAAATCCTATGGGATTCTGTGAGAGTAGGGAGTAGCAAGATGGCGGCCAGTGGCTTCAGTTTTTCGGCAAAATCAGCACTCCAGTGTATTATATAGCTCAGTGAATGAGGCCCATGCAGGTTAAAATATTTTCTTACAATCACACGTACGTCAATTTAAATTCAGCTCTGTTGTGTCTTTCTAATTAATTTCTGCAGTTTGTCTCTAAACTGAAGCAACAAATTTGATCTGAGACACTTCGATCCCGCCCCTTCCTGCTGACCTTTGGGAAGCGCAGGACGGGGAAAGGTGGAGGTTTGGAAGGTGTAAGGTTCACAGGAGGCGGCGTCTCAGGGATGGGGGCGGAGTTTGAAAAAGGAGGAGGAGCCTCGGCAGCTCCTGCAGAGACGTTGGAGGTGCTTCCTGTCTCGCAGTCAGCTGCCGTAAGAAGGACCAGTTGGTTAGTCTGAACAGCAGCTATGACAGCGATCAAATCCAACGTCAGAACGCGTAATTAAATCTACTGACAGGCGGCGGAGGACTGAGACGCGTGTCTGGTTGTCTTGTCTTCGTCCTCGTCGCCTTCGGTTTTGCTGGAGAGGACACTTATCCCTGAGTCTGCCGTGCTGCTGCTCGCCAACGGCGCCGCTGCTGGCGTGGATGTTGTGGGCGGGGCTTGTGTGTCCCCGGGAATATCATTCTGTGAGTTTGTTGGAGGAGCAAAAACAAACGCTAACATTTTAAAATGTTAGATTAAAAAGGAAAACATCTGAAGATGAAAACATTCAGTGAAGAAAAAAAATACAAGAATTTCATTCGTAAGTAAAATGTTACAACATTGAAGCAACATAATGGAGTTGTGGTTCCCATACCGTCAGCTTAAACCTCACCTGTTCAGTCCCTCTTTCAGATGCGGATGCATTTGAAACCGACGCAGGCTTTTGGTTGGACAGCTTGGATTGATCCGGTGGAGACTCAGTCGCCTTCTTGTTAACCGATGTCTTAAGATTGTTCATGGCTTCCT
Source organism: Fundulus heteroclitus (assembly GCF_011125445.2). Classification (NCBI taxonomy): domain Eukaryota; kingdom Metazoa; phylum Chordata; class Actinopteri; order Cyprinodontiformes; family Fundulidae; genus Fundulus; species Fundulus heteroclitus. Next base: position 1,948,013 of record NC_046376.1, on the reverse strand, counting down.
CCAGCAGGCGGCTCTTTTTGTCCCGCTGCTGTTTTATGGCAGTCACTCGGTTTCTGATCGCCTTGGCAATCACCTTGTAGTCGGCCTTGGGCACAAATCCCAGAATCACCTGACAGACAAAGAGGGACAGGTGAGACCAGCCGCCAGGTGATTATTCCTTTATGATGCCTTTGCTGTGGTGGTGAGGGTACCATCTCCTGGGCGACCTCCTCAGGGACGTCTTTGTACAGCTCAAAGAGAAACTCTATGGCGTTGTTGTCTTTGTATTTGCCCAGAAGCTTCTTTTTGTCTTCCACCCGGAGCCAGAGCTTCAGCGCCGCCTTTGTGCCATCGTCTTCCTCGCCTAGCTCCACGTAAACGCCCGTGTTTTCCTGGAAGAAGCGATGCTCCAGCAGATCCTGAACAGTAAACCTACAGACATCGACGAGTCAACCAACGGCATTCACAGTCCAACATGTGAACATGTCTGAGGTAAGACAAAATCAGCTGATATGCTGATGACACACGTGTTAATATTTAAGCGTTGCAGATGATCCAGGCTTTATTGATGCCTTTTTAAACCATATTTTACTCGGAAAACTCAGCGCCAGACTGTAATGTCTGCGATGTTAGTTGTAAACTTGATGCTGGTTTTAAATTTGAAATTTAAAAAGGAAACAAAAACTGTTTTAACAGTCATATTTTTGACTTTCTCCATTAGTTTTATGGTGAGACTTGACTGCAGATTTTTTATTACCCCTAACCCCCGACTGCTGTAGGTAACAACACTGGAAGTTCTGCCTCCAGGTCATCTTCTCCAAATCTCAACATTGCTTTTCATTTGAACTAACCACAGACTCATGTTTCCTACTGTAGACGAGGACATTAAACTAACCACAGACTCTGTGTTTTCCTGCTGTAAACAAAGAGCCTGAACGAAGCGCAGAGTTTTCCTACAGTGGATGAGGACTGTGAAGTGTTAACCTGCTGTAAATGAGAAGCGTAAAAGCAGCACATGGTCAGTTTTGCTGCTGTATTTAAAGACAGTGAAGGGAGTTTTCCTGACTGACCTCTCGCTGCTGTTGGTTCGGATGCAGCCCTCGATAATCTCTTTTAGTTCTGGGACTTGCACTTTAAGAAAATTATCCGGTTTGATTCCCTGAAGGGCAAACAGATGGTCAAATATGGAACAGGAAGTAAGCAACCGTGAGGTGGGCGTGGCCTTACATTGGTGACTTTGCGGTAGATCTGGGCGGCGTTCTGACATTCAGAGTACGGATACTCTGACGTTGCCATCTCCAGCATGCACATACCAAAGGCATAAATGTCCACAGCTTCATCATACTTTTCCTCGTACATCTCAGGAGCCATGAATTCAGGAGTACCTGAATGCACCACGAGTAAAAGTGTGAGACAAACAAACGGGACACCGCAGGCTTTCTTTATTACTACAGCTGCTTCTTACCGATGACACTCTTGGCAAATGAGCTTTTCTTGAGAGTCGCAAGGCCCAGGTCTCCGATCTTGACCGAGGCCGTGGGGCCGTTGATGAAGATGTTGTCACATTTAAGGTCTCGGTGCAGAATTGGTGGCGAGCGTGAGTGCAGGAAGTGAAGACCTTTCAGGATCTGTAGGCTCCATCTCTGCAGCAGCTTCAGCTTCATCGGCCGGAACCTGCGCACGTACCTGGATGGGTTTAGGGAAGCGCACAACAAAGTGGGTTGAGTTCTGATGCTAAAACATGACCGGGAAAATTCAGAAAGGAGGGATTCAATTCATTCAATTTTATTTATATAGCGCCAATTCAAGAAACACATCATCTCAAGTCTCTTTCCAAAGTCAGACTCCATCAGATCCTCCAGGTTGGTGAGAAAGTTTCCTCTCTAGGGAAACCCAGCAGGTTGCATCAAGTCTCTCCAAGCAGCATTCACTCCTCCTGAAAGAGCGTAGAGCCACAGTGGACAGTCGTCTCCATTGTTCATGGCTTTGCAGCAATCCCTCATACTGAGCATGCATGAAGCGACAGTGGAGAGGAAAACTCCCCTTTAACAGGGAGGAGAACCTCCAGCAGAACCAGAACCAGGCTCAGTGTGAACGCTCATCTGCCTCCACCCACTGGGGCTTAGAGAAGACAGAGCAGAGACACAGAAAGCTCAGAAGCTCACATTGACCCAGGAGTACTTTCTATGTTAGAGAAGACAGAGCAGAGACACAGAAAGCACAGAAGCTCACATTGACCCAGGAGTACTTTCTATGGTAGAGAAGACAGAGCAGAGACACAGAAAGCACAGAAGCTCACATTGACCCAGGAGTACTTTCTATGTTAGAGAAGACAGAGCAGAGACACAGAAAGCACAGAAGCTCACATTGACCTAGGAGTACTTTCTATGTTAGAGAAGACAGAGCAGAGACACAGAAAGCTCAGAAGCTCACATTGACCCAGGAGTACTTTCTATGTTAGAGAAGACAGAGCAGAGACACAGAAAGCTCAGAAGCTCACATTGACCCAGGAGTACTTTCTATGGTAGATGGTAATAGAGGATGATCTGCCTCCCCTGATGATGTCACAGCTAACACAACGCCAGACCAGGTGTACCTTCTATGAAGAGAAAAATGACAGAGAACAAAAAGTTAAAAGCTGAAATAACAACAAACAATGCAGATTGGAGAGCAGTAGGAGAACTCAGCAGAGAGAGAGAAATAGACCCTGATGTCCTCCAGCAGCCTAAGCCTATAGCAGCATAACTATAGAGGTAGCTCAGGGTAACATGAGCCACTCTGACTAGAAGCTTTGTCACAAAGGAAAGTTTTAAGATTAGTCTTAAAAGTAGACGGGGTGTCTGCCTCACGGACCAAAACTGGGAGTTGGTTCCACAGGAGAGGAGCCTGATAGCTAAAGGATCTGCCTCCCATTCTACTTTTAGAGACTCTAGGAACCACCAGCAGACCTGCAGTCTGAGAGCGAAGTGCTCTGTTAGGAACATACGGGGTAATCAGAGCTCTGATATATGATGGAGCTTGATTATTAAGGGCTTTATACGTTAGAAGGAGAATTTTAAGTTATATTCAAACCTCACAAAACAGAAATTAGAGAAAAGTTTATAAAAATCAGAGAGGAAAGTTGGCCTCACGTTTTGAGTGTTCCAGACGTCATGAGCTCCGTCACCAGGATGATGCATTTAGAGGACTTCCAGGAGTCAAAGAACCGGACGATGTTGGGATGCTGCAGGACCTTCAGCATCTCCACCTCCTCACTGAAGCGCTGGCGCTCGGACCTGCTCAGACGGTGAGTCTGTTGAACACATGAACACATTCAGCCGTTCACCTTGTGAGAGGAAAACCTCCACCCAGAAGGACGCGGAGCCCTCACTGAGCTGCCGCTAATGAACTGCTGACATGACAACATGCAAACATCTCGCTTTGCTGCCAAACTTTTCTGTTTGTTTATTTACGCTCCAGCACTTCCTGTCGACTTTAGGCTTCACAAGGTTGGTCACTAAGTTACAGGAAACCCATTGTTCCCTATGCTGCTATATTAATATAAAATAATCTAACATTTATAAATTATTGGATTTATTTAGATTTTTTTTTTCTACTCGTTGAAAAAAATGCTTTTAATATAATGTCTATTTAAACCGAAACTAATGAAGCTAAACCAACAGAACCTTTAACTTATTTGGATCTAAATCTGTAAACTTTTCCTTTTGCCTAGTTTATAGATTTTTATGTATTTATCTATGGTTCTTATGCTGCTTATTTAAATACAGCATTTATTAAATATGAGATGAAACAGTAATCTGTGGATTTAATGTGAGAGAAAAAAAAACTTCAGCAGGAGAGAAATCACATTAAAAAAAGCCAGAAGACTGAAAAAGAGAAAAAGAGTTACTTCTCAGGTTTGTTTCTGTGGCAAACAAACAGATTGCATGGCTGACCGTGTGTGTTGCTGTGTGTTATTTTGTGTTATTTTGTGTTACTGTGTGTTATTTTGTGTTACTGTGTGTTATTTTGTGTTACTGTGTGTTACTGTGTGTTACTGTGTGTGTTATCACCAGCATCCAGCGGCCGTGTGCTCGCTCAGATACTGCTTATACTTCAGCAGACTGCTGAGTCACGGCTCGTCACGCCGTGGGGGCGGAGCTTCAGTTTTACCTCATGCAGGCCTGTTTGTGCCAAACTAGTTTTGCTTATGAGAAAAAGGGGGGGGGGGGGGGAAGATGTCTTTCAGCCAGCTGACCGGCAGTATGCTGCAACGCGTGGGGGAGGGGCAGCGATCTATGACTCCAGTGGTCCATACCTGAGCCCAGCCAGAACAGAACCTGAACACGAGGTAAATGAGTCAAAGTTCCTTCAACAGAAACACTACGAGCTCCTGCTGGAAGTCCAGCTGACCCAACAGAACCTCCAACTGGACCCATCTTCTGGTCTCATGAAACCTGATGAGGAAGCGTCCTGGAGAGGAGGGTGGAGTCAGCACATTTCCAACATGTTCTGATCCACATGTTCTGGTCAGTCTGCCAACAGAACCTTGAGCCAAGCCTCACACTCGGCCCACAGGCCCGGTCTGGGTGTTCTCCATGGGGGAGATCCACAGAGCTGAACAGGCAGGGATGTTCTGCAGGTTCTGAGAACGTTCTGTCAGAAAGGTTCCAGCAGATGTTCTGCTGGCTCAGAGCAACATGGAGCAGAACCAAGGTGGTCCGGCTCTTTGCTTCATGCGTTTTCTTTGGTTTGACCGTTTTTGGTGAGTCGTGACCTGACAAGCTTCACAATGATGTCCAGCCATCATCCATCCATCCATCATCATCATCCATCCATCCATCCATCTATCCATCCATCCATTCTTCCATCCATCCATCATCATCCATCCATCCATCACCATCCATCACCATCCATCCATCCATCCATCCATCTAGCTAGCTATCCATCCATCCATCCATCTATCATCATCCATCCATCCATCCATCCATCCATCTAGCTATCATCCACCCATTCATCCATCCATCATCATCCATCCATCCATCCATCATCATCCATCCATCCATCATCATCCATCCATCCATCCATCCATCTAGCTAGCCATCCATCCATCCATCCATCCATCCATCCATCCATCATCATCCATCCATCCATCACCATCCATCCATCCATCCATCCATCTAGCTAGCTATCCATCCATCCATCCATCATCATCCATCCATCTATCCATCCATCCATCTAGCTATCATCCACCCATTCATCCATCCATCATCATCCATCCATCCATCCATCATCATCCATCCATCCATCATCATCATCCATCCATCCATCCATCCATCCATCCATCATTCCCTCATCCATCCATCCATCCATCCATCCATCATTCCCTCATCCATCCATCATTCCATCCATCCATCCATCCATCATTCCATCCATCCATCCATCCCTCATCCCTCATCCATCCATCCATCCATTCATCCTCCATCCATCTATCCATCCATCCATCCATCCATCCATCCATCCATCCATCATCCATCCATCCATCGCTCTATCCATCTGTTTTTAATCACTGACTCGGTGTCCGTCTCTCTTTTTAAAGGACACGGTTGTTCATATCAGGCCGTCTGGTTCCCCTACAGACTCCATCCCACGCTTGTTCAAACGATGCTTTAGCTACTATTGGACAAAGTGTACTTCAGATTATCAGCAGGAGTCTTTCCTCTGGTACAGTTCCAGGGCTCCAATCTTTTATTTATTTCTAAACTCTTAGAGAAGGTTGTCTAAACCAGTTGGTACCGTGTTTAGAGGACAGAGGTTTCACTGAGCCGTTTCAGTCTGGGTTCAAAGCCCTTCACAGTACAGAGAACACACTTCTGAGGATTTCTAATGATGTACTTTTGGCAGCAGACTCTGAAAAGTTTGTTGTTTTAATGCTTTTAGATTTGTCCGCTACATTTGATGCTGTTGATCACAGTATTTTAATCTTTCGTCTTGAGCTCTTTGTGGGCATCCTACCTAACCTCACCAGTAGGAGTCTTTCTGTTAAAATTCACAACCCCATGTCCTCCACAGCTCCTCCTCCATACGGGGTCCCTCAGGGGTCCATCCTCGGCCCTCTCTCACTTGCCCTCTACCTTCTATGTTTTTAGGACATACGGCATTTCATTTCATTGCTATGATGATGATTGTCTGATCTATTTCCCGTTGGCATAAAAGTCTGTCCAGCACCTGCCTTAAAGAGATTAAAGCATGACTTTCCCTGAACTTCTTCAGTTTAAATGAGAACCAGACAGAAGATTTTGATGTTTGGACCGAGTTGCTGCCCCTCTCCAAACGTAGATCTGGGCTCTCTGTCATTTTATCTCAGGGACTGTCGCCAATCCAAGGGGAAAGTTTGACTCTGATTTTAAATTTGAGAAACAGATCAGCAGTGTTGTTCAGAAACGTTTTTATTAACTTCGTCAAATAGCAAAGGTGAAATCAGTTTTATCTGCCTTGTAGAAAGTAGTCCCTGCTTTTATCACGGTTCGTCTTGACTCCTGTGACGCTCTATAGAGGCACATCTGCAGCTTCTGCAGAACTCTGCTGCTCGTCTCTTAACTCAGACCCGTAGGAACCAGAATGTTACTTCCATCCTACCGTCCCTTCATCGGCTCCCTGTGTGCTACAGAATTCATTTTAAGCTTTTGTTATTTTAAATGTTTGAACAACCTTGCTCCACCATATTTATGTGAGCTGCTTCAGCCTTACTGTTCCTGTTTTAAATCTCTTATAAAAATGCATTTTTAGTTCCAGGCTGTGATCTTGTCCTGTATGGCTTTTCAAAATCCTCTTGCTGTGAACCTGATTTTTATCTTTTGTTGTTGTGTGTGTATGTTTTGTATGTTTTTACTTGTTTTGGTCACCCATGTGGTTTTTAAACTCTTCTTTAGAAATAAAAGCTCATCCATCCATCCTGACTGAATCAGAGGCTCACTTTGATCCCGAAGGAGAATTCCTGTTTTTGTTGTCAGGAACCATCAGACTGAGATGATCTGAACCTAAATGTAAAACTTTCCTGGTACGTCTCCTACTGCCAAGGCCGCCTGATGCCGCCTGTAGTTCTGTGGTTCTGAGAAACCACCTTTCTTAACCGATCAACATGTTTTGGGTCTTGGCCTTCATCACCATCTGACTCCTGGCCGTGTGTCTGTTACCTGCAGCTCGCACCACGCCACCTCCACCGTCTTCTCGGTGTCCAGGCCTTTGTAAACTGTCTTGAAGGAGCCTCGTCCGATCTCGATGTTGAATTTCAGGAATCGTCCGTCGGGCGACGAACCCACCGCCTTCGTCTCCTCTTCATCACGCTCCGCCTCCCTCTTCTGTTGCCATGACAGCTCCTCCCTGGTAGAGTCGGACAGCATGACTCCCGCCTCCTCGGCAGAGTCCCAGCCAATGCTCAGACCCGCCGCAGGTTTCTCCCCGGCATCTGATTGGCTGTTTGGGTCGTCCTCGGAGGCTTTCCCCGAGACGGGAGGAAGACTCCATCCTTCGTCCTCTTCCTCCTCCTCTTCTTCGTCTTCCTCCTCTTCAGGCCTCTTCTTGGTGTCGCTGTCTGGGGTTGACGTCATCATTGTCACCTGTGATCTGGTTTAAGGTGACCCTGTGAGGTCACAGGAGTGGGCGGAGCTTCAACGACCTGTAACCAGGAAACAAACAGTTGCATTGATGTTGGTTCTACATGTTAATCAAGCTGTTTATTTTGACAGAAAAGGTTTTTGATTCAAACTGTTGCTAATGTAAATATTTGCTTTTCCAGCAAATGTCTTATTTTTTTCTTATTCTTATTTATTGTCACTATCTATTAATTTTTAAACTGCTAGTTGATAAATTGAACTTAAATAAGTTTAAAAAACAAATGAAGCATTTATGTCCAATAAATGATCAGGATATGATTCATGGTAAAGCATCTGTTTTTATCACAAGGGGAAATATTAAATATCGTTTTATTTGAAACATTTATTAACTTTCCTTCTTTATTTGTTCAAACATCCCTGTAGTTGAGCTTTAAGTTAGCAGAAGTTAATCAGGTGTTCCTCTAACTGTATTCTGACTATTAGCAAATGTTTGGATCTCTGATTGCTTTAAATATCTGAATAAACCTGGATTATTGTGTGTTTTTACAGCAATAATAGTAGAAACATTTTCCTCTGATGGAAATATTTGGGTTCTACTCACTTTCAGCGCCGCCTTGACGAGCTTCAGACCGGAACCAGTGAATCCAGCGCAGAAAGGTTCTGGTTGTGGTTCGATCCGGATCTGGGTCCAGCTCAGTTCTCCAATCTTCCTCCCCCTCTGCGTCTTCTTTTTCTCCTATGACGTCACAGCCTGACATCTCTGTACATGCTATCAGCTCGGAGCAGACTGCCGGCGGCCGGAAGCTCCGCCCACCGGACACCTGTCACCTGCCTGATAGAAATTGAGTCACGTGTTCTGGAGTTGGAGCAGAGCCGACAAATTAAAAGACAGAAAAAGAATCATTTGATTTGTATAAATCTATGTTTTTATTATGATTAGAAGTTTTTTTTTATCTTATCTTTTTAAAAAATGTGTCGCTGTGCAAATAATTATTTTCTCTTTAATGTAAAAATAACGTATTAAACGTGTAGAAATTACATATTTATGCCACATTCTTTCTAAACAAATGAATAAATACATTTAAATAGCTGTCAAAATAGCTTTTTCTGGATCTTCTGGTCTCGGGACAGAAAAGTGCCTTCTGGGTTTATCAGAACCTCTGCTTCCTCTGCCAAAACCGGACACACCATAAATGAGATGTTGTGACTTTATTAATGATATGTAAAAATGTTTGAATTCATTTTACAGACTCATACAGCATTAAAACCATAAGTACCCTGTTTTGTTTATTTCACCGTGAACAGACTTTCTGCAAAAAAAAGAGAGAAAAAAAAAGAAAAGTAATTCAAACATATTAGTTATCAAACTCCTGGATCAGTTATAAATACAACAAACACGTGACGTCATTCGTAGGACCGCGGTTTGACCTGCGCTAATATTTAATTAAGGTAACATGTTTTGCTGTAATAAGATGCCACCTTCTTTGTTTATTTAATAAAAAATTCTATTGATAACTTCTACTCTGCGCTGTCGTCTCACCGTTCATCCACCAGAGGGCGACATTGTTCATGAGCGCTGCAGCCTCGTTGGATTTTCCACATTTTATTATTTTATATCTAAATATGAAGAGTAGCCAAAAATTGTACTCAAGTAAGAGTAGCACTAGTTCAACATATTTTTACTCACGTAAGAGTAAAACAGTATTTTGCAGGAAGTCAATTGAAGTACTGAGTAACTAATAACAGCTGATGATTTAATATTTAAGAATTACGTAATTGGAAAGACAAACACAGAAGGTTATGTGCAAATCCTTGTATATTAAAGACAAAAATTAAAACATATAAAAAGAATGACATAATTACAAAATAGTAATGGAGACAGAAGAAACACTTTTCTGAATCTTTTTTAGAAGCAATGCATACAGTTAATTACTGTTTCCTGTACGTTCATCTGACTTCCAGATGGCTGAATAATCTCAGAAGATAGAAAATAACATTAAAATAACAAAACTTGTGTGCAAATAATAAGTCTCACTTTATCAAAATCTAGGTTTTTGTCTCTCTGGTGCATCTTTGGTTAACATGGTCATGAAGTTACTCACAGCAGGAAGAGTAGCCAGAGATTTTACTCTAGTAAGAGTAACGATACTTGAGTCATAATATGACTCAAGTAAAAAGTAAAAAGTACAGAGCAGTAAAAGTACTCCTAAAAGTACATTTTGTCAAAAAAGTTACTTAAGTAAATGTAACTGAGTAAATGTAACTAGTTACTACCCACATCTGTAAATATGTTGGTAAGGCTTTTCTTTTTATTCTAGGAAAATCACTGTGCCAGAATAACTTTATTTATTTAATTATGTATTTATTCATGTGGCCCTACGTCAAAGCTCCGTCTGTCTCTGTTCTTTCAGTCAGAGCTCTGTCCTCTGGTTAGACGGCGGTGAGTACGCACAACCTCCTCCTTTCTTTCTTTATTTGCACTTATGTATATATTTTATGGTTCTTTATCTTCGTAGCTGTAAATGAAGGCGCTGGAGATGCTGCTTCAGTTCTGTGTCTGTTTCTAAATGCTTGAATGATGTCCAATCAGCTGAAGGCTTTGTCATACTCCATGAGCTGTTTTACTGCTGGTTTTAATCAGCACAAATTAAATCAAGTGATGAGAGGAAGGAAAATAAGTGTTTTGTGTATAAAATCAGGCAGTAAATAGTAAAACCATAAAGAAACAGATGATAGCTTTAAATCAAGAACTCAACATTATGTAAATACCAGGTTATTCTTTTCTTTCCGCCTGAATCTGAAGCAATAAATCTTTAATCTTTAATACCGGTGGATTAAGCAGATTTTCTCCTTCATCTCATCGTTAATCCGTTCCTTATCTTGATCTTTTCATTTTTATCCTTCTGTCCCGTCATTTCATCCTCCTATTCCCTCTGTTTAATTTCCTCCTTTACTTCCTACTGTGACTTTATTTTAAACAGGGGAAAATGTAACCAGTAAAAAAATAAAAAACTTTGATGATTTCTGGATCAGTTTCCTCTTCATGAAAACCTGCTTCTCCTATTTGAATGTTACCTAAAAGTATTTATCTCACTTTTTTTTTTACATTCCAACTTTTAATTCAAAGGCTTTTTATTGTATTTTATGTGATGAATCTGCAAAAAAATAGTCTAAATTGGAGAAGGGAAACGAAAGAAAAGATATATATGAAAAACAATACAAATAAATCTAAAACTTGAAATTGCTATGTGATTCTGTCTCCAATTACCTCCAAAATTCCCGTAATTAATGAAGTGAAGTCCACCTGTGTGAAACTGAAGGGTCACATGACCTGCCAGCGTGAACACACCTTTTCTGAGAGGCTCCAGAGGACCAGAACCAGCCGTGGGAGAGTGGGCAGAAAAAAGCGAAAAGTGTTAGAAATAAGAAGCCATGGTTAGCGTTTGCCAAAAAGCACGTGGGCAGCTCCCCAAATATATGGAGGAAGGCGCTCTGGTCAGAAGAGACTAAAATTTAACTACTAGGGGAAAACCTTATCTGCTCCAAACCCAACACACCCCATCAGCACCAGAACCCCGTCCCCACAGTGAAGCATGGTGGAGGCAGCATCATGCTGGGGGCTGTTTTCCATCAGCAGGGACTGGGAAAGGTGGGTGGTGCTGAATACTGGGACGTTCTGGATCAGAACCGGCGTCAGTCTCCCTGTGATCTGAGACCAGGACGGGCCGGTCTGAGGAGGAGCGTTTAAATCTGTTGTCGTCTGCAGGACATGCGGAGGAACGTCTGACGGGAAGTCGGAGCACCGCCTCATTTCCTCCTCGTCATGTCGCGCAGCCTGACGCTCGTCCTCCTTCTCCTTCTATTCCCTCCATCGTCGCCCCGAGCGGCGGCGCTGTGGCGCCGGGGAAACCGGGTGTCCTCCATTAACGCCTGCCAGCAGACGGAGGAGGCGGACGGCGGTCTGACGGTTCGCTGCAGCGGACTCCGGCTGACTCAGGTCCGTCCGCTGGCTCCTGTCGCTTTAACCGGCTCTCAGGTTGATGGTTACCTGCTCAGGTGTGTTTGTCTCTGCAGATACCTGCTGGCCTGTCCAATCACACCACCCGGCTCTTCCTGAACAATAACCGGATCAGTTCTCTGCCGGCCTTCTGCTTCTCAGACCTGTTCCTGCTGGATGAGCTCGACTTGTCCCACAACCAGGTCCCCCCCCCCCCCCCCCCCCCCCCAGCACCCCCCGCTGCAGACACACACTAACAGCCACTTTCACTCACTCCCTGTTTCCTGTCCCAGCTCTCCTCTCTGGAACCCGGATGTTTCTCCGGCCTGGCGCCGTCTCTCCGGTACTTGGACCTCTCATCCAATCGCCTGACAACGTTGGACCCAGCGGTTCTCGGTGGACTCCAGGTCCAGGCCAACCTGAGCCAGAACCCGTGGCACTGTAACTGCAGCATGCAGGTGAGTCTGAGTGAGGGCGCCGCCGGTACCAGACAGGTGGTACCAGACAGGTGGTACCAGACAGGTGGTACCAGACAGGTGGCACCAGACAGGTGGCACCAGACAGGTGGTACCAGACAGGTACCGGGGTGGGGCTGATGTTTCCTGTCTGTGTTCAGATCTCCGTGCCTCAGCTGGACGTGGAAAAGTCCTCTCTGGAGAAAGTCGTCTGTTTCTCTTCGGACCTTCCAAACCTCGGTAGGTGGACTCCACGCGGTTCCTCGTGCTTAGAACCTCAGAGAATGATTCTGGTTCTGTGTGTGATCCAGGTGCTGTTGGACTGCCGCTGGTCTCGCTGATGCAGGACTGGGATCTGTGTCGGTCGGTGAGGAGAACCACGGACTTCCTGACCCTGACCACCATGTTCCTCTGGTTCATCATGCTCATCTTCTACCTGATCTACTACATTCGCCACAACGAGGTGTTCGCCCGACGACACCTGGAGTACCTGAGGTTCCTGGAGAGCCGGGACCCTTTCAGACCGCGATGAGGAACTCCCTTAGGATCATTCAACTGTGACCCGTAGAAACCTTCACTACAAAGTATCTTTAATCCTGATCCAATTCACTCATAAGGTTCTGATTTAAGCCTCTAATAGAACCCTGTTATCAACTGCAATAATTACAGTTCTTGCTCCATGGATCCCTACTTAGTCCCACAGAACCGTGGAAAGACCTCTAAAACCTCATTAAACTACTATATAACCTTCTAACATCTCATGGAGCGACTTCTTCAGTAAAATGTATCCATGACTCCTGCGAATAGTTCAGGGAGTCAGAAGCTTCCTCTGGTCCTCAGTCTCAAGGTTTATTTCTAGGTGTTCTCTTAAACATTTAAACTTCCCTTATGAGCTCCGGGGTCCCATAAATGGACCGAAGAACCCCCAAAACATGTTTAAGGATGAACCAACCACAGAACGTCCAAAAATGATCCAATGTTTCCGAATGACCCCCAACCTGCAGATCCACTTCACAGCCAAAGTGTGGATCTTACCAAAGACTTCAAACCCATTTAGGCGTCTGCAGAAGAACCGTGTGAAGCAGCGGAGTCAAACTCATTTCTATACGGGACCACTTTGGCATCATAATGTCATTAAAAGGGCCGGTTGCACCTGTGTAGATGATACTTTTGATTTCATAATTTGAATTCTGGCCACATAGGAATATAAAAAAAATGCACAGTAGCATAAAAGTAGCACCTTAGGCCCAGTTTATACTTTTAGTTTATCTGCAATAAAAAAAGTTGATAATAGGGTGAGTTACACTTTAAACTCATCATTCTGCATCACTTCTTCTCTTTGGACGTTTCTGTGTTGTTTTAATGCGGGAAGACTGACATCTAGTGGCAGAATGCTGTTACTACACAGTTAAAAAATCAACATTCACTACACGAGGCTCAGTTTTGGCCACTTTATAGAATTTAAAAGGATATATGCCTCTACTTTATGACATGATATGCCTTTTTTGGCTCTTGGGGGCCAGATAAATTGCCTTGACGGGCCAGATTTGGCCCGTGGGCCTTGAGTTTGACACACGTGATGTGAAGGATTCGTTGAGATCCTTTTGAATTTATATGATGTTTGGATGTTTTGAAACTTTCATGTTTTTTTTTTTTTTTAAACTCCCACAGAATCAGATTGGTTGGATGCTTAATGACGCTGACAGTCTTGCACACCTCATCCTTTCAGTGCTCATGCAGAACCTTTTCCATGATAACCGCATCCAGCCTCAGGCCTCCTGACTCAGTGTGTATCTGTTCTCCTTGTTTCTGTGCTAAAATAATAAATCCCATGTGAAAACAGTGTGGGTTGGGTTCTTCCTGTCTTTAGACTTCATCTGACTTCTGTTACCAGCCATGAACTGAAGTCGGCCTTTAAATTATTTAGGCGTCCGCTTCAGTTCAATCCTACATCCTACAGCAGTGGGTTTGTGTCGTGGCAATTACTAAACAGGCAAACATGAGAAACAGAAACCAGAACAGAGGCACCTAAAAGCTCCGTCTTCAACTCGTTTCTTCAGAAGACAGAATAACTTTTACTGTTTGGCCCAAACCTCTTAAGCTGGACTTTAAAGTGACAATTACTCTTTTATAATTTTTAAATGGGTCTTAAGATGCACGTTTTACTTCTTACTTATGGGGCTGGACGATGATTAAATATGAATATATAACGACCGATGGACGTATATCGATGATAGTAAAAAAGGGTCAATAAAAAGTTCAATAGAATAACAGATTTTCTTCCTTCTACTCATGTAGGTTAATATGACATCATTACAACCTTCCAACCAATCACAACGCAGACCCAGGAACCAAGATCCGCCCTCTTCACAGAGTTCAGAGAGCACTCGTTCTTTTTTCTTTTTTAAAACTTGTAGTTTTTGGTAAAAAGTTGGTTGAATAAAGGGTTGAGTTTGAATTCAGTATTTGTGTCTTTATCTTAAAGTAGGTCGCTAAGCAGCAGCATAAAATGACCAGAGCTGCACTTAAAATTAATTATCATTTACTGTTGGCCAGAGTGCTGATCTCTATGATAAAGAAATAATTTGAAGGTTTATCGTGTAAAATAAATTCTCATATTTACCCATAGGACCATATTAACTAAACCTGAAATGTTCACAACTTTACTGTCTTTATGAAATAGAGGAAACGTTTATCATTTGGAATTTTGTCAGTTTTAAGTGATATAAGTCGTGTAAATCAGACTAGAATCTTTTTTTTGGGAGGGGGGGGGGGGTTAAAGGTTTGAGAGAAACTGGTGATCAATTGTTTTCTCTTCTGATTTACAGAATTCAGATGCATCTGAATTAGAACATTTTCTTTAATAATTCAGCAACAGGATATATTTGGGTTAATATTTGGAATTGACCATAGGAAAATTTGGCCATTTTATAAATTCAAAGTAAATTTTATTAAGGATTACTTTTGCCAAATGTGGTGCTATCCTTTTTTAATTACTATTGAATAAAATAGATGTTAGAGATTGATAAATTTGTTATTAAATTTTTACCATAATTACTTATATTCCATTGTAGTAAGGTACATAAATGTATTGATTTTTAACATTAAATATTATTCTTAATTAGGTGAAGTAAAGGTAGGTAGGTTTACATATTTTATTATATCCTAATTTAGTGTTTTAAAACTTCTCCATTAACATCTAATAAAACTTTTACATAAACTATCCCTTTATTGTACCAATCCCACATCACTTCTTGTTCCAGACGATCACACAGTTGTTCTGCAAAACAGAAGCATGTGGAGAGAAATTATGCGTAAAAATCTTTCCCAAGAAACAATCTGTTTATGGAAGTTTGATGTGAATCTTGTTCGTATCAAAATCACATAAAAATTTAAGTCCTCCTAATTGTCTGAATAAAGATCAAGAATTATATAACCAGATAGAATCTGGCATCGATAGATATGCCTTTAATAAAGACCCAAAAATGGATTCAATGCTTAAAGCTTTAATGCCAGTTTTTACTGAATGGGCATTTGCTTTATATTTTTTTCCCCCAATGAAACTTTAGAATAATAGAGTTAGTTTTTTCCACAATATTAGATGAAATATAGAGGGATTGCCATGGATAGATTATTTTGGAAAAACCTTCAGATTTTAACAGAACAACTCGGCAATATATAGTTAAATCCCTGCTTAACCAGCGTCTCAGTGACCTCCACATATCAACTAGTCAGTCTGAGACACCTGGGTGTTGTTTTCTGGTTCAGTTTGCGGAGCAGGATTGAGTCGTCGACGATCGACTGCTTCTGCCTGCTCTGTTCCCTCCACCGTCGGCTGCTCCTGTCTGCAGAGTGAATACTGTCCAGTCATTGCGAGGATCGGCCTCAGCTGCTCCCAGAACCGAACCCCCAGAACCGCACAGTTCGGCCCAAACACACCATGAAGGAGACATCCTCCAAGCGGAGAGAGAGGGCGGGCGGCCGGGACAAGTCCAACAAGGAGTCCAAGGAGCAGAAGGAGGCGAAGAGCGCCCCGGAACCGCAGGACGTGGAGATGCCGGAGGAGGAGGCTGCTAACGCGGCTAAGCAGCCCAAGGAGCTGGACAGCCTGACCCTGGAGGGTAAATCCGGGGCTAAAGTTCGGGTAGAATCAGGGGGACCAGTCCGGAACCAAAGCCCGCGTGGTTCTGGACTCTTAAATCCTGAAAAAACAACCTGTTAGCATTAGCCTGCTAGCATGAAACCAACAGCTGCTAGGTGCCGTAAAACAGAAAAAAGAGGCGTAAAAAAAGTCCAAACGCTGTTTTGTCCTGTTTATCTGGCATGAAACGGATCAAAACAGGCCCAGAACCAAGCCCAGGCCTAAAGCGAACCTGTCAGTTTCGGAACCGAACCTGTCAACAGTGAGACAGCAGAAAGCTGCAGTTTTAGCCTCAGGGCAGTTTAAGCTCCTTCATTTTAAATGTTGTTCCTTTTAATCTGCAGTCATTTCTGACTGTTTAAGAAAGATTAAAGGTTTTAGTTCCTTTTCTTTGATTCCCTGTAAAGTTTTTTTTTTTAAATCAACTCATAAAATGTTGTCTACTTTCAAACTTATGTAGTAAAAGTCCTATTTTTATAACCCTTTAAAGATCCTGCCGGTAAACCCAGCCTGAGGGTTTTTTTCCTGTTTTCATGACTTTTTAGCTCCTTCAGAACCGTCAGGGTTCTGTTGGGCTGAGTGAGCCCAGCACAGACCGGTCTGAGCCCATCTTCAGGTCCCACCGTATCCAGACTGAAAGGCAGGCTGGATGATTCAGGGGGAAATTAATTTTTTAGTCCCATCAGTGATGAAATCTTCCTGCTGCAAAGATCTGAGAAAACATGCAGACTGCAGAACCTCAACAGGACCTGAGCTGCTGTGGACCTCCGTCTCCTCAGCAGATGAATTCTGTGTTTTAGGACATTTTCATGGACTGAAGGTCAGAATAGAGCAATAAGATGTTCTGCTGAGCCTCCGTCGGTCTGAGCAGAAGCAGCTGCATCTTCATCATGGTTTGTAGTCTTCAGACGAGACGCAGGACAGCGGAGTTAGGCGCCAGGGCCTCTTTTAGGCAAGGCAGATTTATTTATGTCACACATTTCAGTCCAAAGACAACAAAAAGGGCTTTACGTGATTAAAATACAGGAAAATAAAAACAGAATCAAAACAAGTAGAAATAAAATGTAGAAACAGAATAGAACATGGGAAAATAGAAACTAAAGGGAAACATTAAAAACTGTTGGACTACAAACTTAAACTAATGATGTTTCAGTAAAACAGTTTAATAAGAACAGTTAAAGGCAATCCTAAACAAAAAGGTTTTTAACTTTAATTTAAAGGTTCCACGGTTCCATGTTCTCTACGTTCTTAGTGAGGACTTCAGAACCGGGTCCATGTTCTCTACGTTCTTAGTCTTAGTGGAAGGACTTCAGAACCGGGTCCATGTTCTCTACGTTCTTAGTGAGGACTTCAGAACCGGGTCCATGTTCTCTACGTTCTTAGTCTTAGTGAGGACTTCAGAACCGGGTCCATGTTCTCTACGTTCTTAGTCTTAGTGAGGACTTCAGAACCGGGTCCATGTTCTCTACGTTCTTAGTCTTAGTGAGGACTTCAGAACCGGGTCCATGTTCTCTACGTTCTTAGTCTTAGTGAGGACTTCAGAACCGGGTCCATGTTCTCTACGTTCTTAGTCTTAGTGAGGACTTCAGAACCGGGTCCATGTTCTCTACGTTCTTAGTCTTAGTGAGGACTTCAGAACCGGGTCCATGTTCTCTACGTTCTTAGTCTTAGTGAGGACTTCAGAATCGGGTCCATGTTCTCTACGTTCTTAGTCTTAGTGAGGACTTCAGAACCGGGTCCATGTTCTCTACGTTCTTAGTCTTAGTGAGGACTTCAGAACCGGGTCCATGTTCTCTATGTTCTTAGTCTTAGTGAGGACTTCAGAACCGGGTCCATGTTCTCTACGTTCTTAGTCTTAGTGAGGACTTCAGAACCGGGTCCATGTTCTCTACGTTCTTAGTCTTAGTGGAAGGACTTCAGAACCGGGTCCATGTTCTCTACGTTCTTAGTCTTAGTGAGGACTTCAGAACCGGGTCCATGTTCTCTACGTTCTTAGTCTTAGTGAGGACTTCAGAACCGGGTCCATGTTCTCTACGTTCTTAGTCTTAGTGGAAGGACTTCAGAACCGGGTCCATGTTCTCTACGTTCTTAGTCTTAGTGAGGACTTCAGAACCGGGTCCATGTTCTCTACGTTCTTAGTCTTAGTGAGGACTTCAGAACCGGGTCCATGTTCTCTACATTCTTAGTCATAGTGTGGACTTCAGAACCGGGTCCATGTTCTCTACGTTCTTAGTCTTAGTGAGGACTTCAGAACCGGGTCCACGTTCTCTACGTTCTTAGTCTTAGTGAGGACTTCAGAACCGGGTCCATGTTCTCTACGTTCTTAGTCTTAGTGGGGACTTCAGAACCGGGTCCATGTTCTCTACGTTCTTAGTCTTAGTGAGGACTTCAGAACCGGGTCCATGTTCTCTACGTTCTTAGTCTTAGTGAGGACTTGAGAACCGGGTCCATGTTCTCTACGTTCTTAGTCTTAGTGAGGACTTCAGAACCGGGTCCATGTTCTCTACGTTCTTAGTCTTAGTGGAAGGACTTCAGAACCGGGTCCATGTTCTCTACGTTCTTAGTCTTAGTGAGGACTTCAGAACCGGGTCCATGTTCTCTACGTTCTTAGTCTTAGTGAGGACTTCAGAACCGGGTCCATGTTCTCTACGTTCTTAGTGAGGACTTCAGAACCGGGTCCATGTTCTCTATGTTCTTAGTCTTAGTGAGGACTTCAGAACCGGGTCCATGTTCTCTACGTTCTTAGTCTTAGTGAGGACTTCAGAACCGGGTCCATGTTCTCTACGTTCTTAGTCTTAGTGAGGACTTCAGAACCGGGTCCATGTTCTCTACGTTCTTAGTGAGGACTTCAGAACCGGGTCCACGTTCTCTACGTTCTTAGTCTTAGTGAGGACTTCAGAACCGGGTCCACGTTCTCTACGTTCTTAGTCTTAGTGAGGACTTCAGAACCGGGTCCATGTTCTCTACGTTCTTAGTCTTAGTGAGGACTTCAGAACCGGGTCCATGTTCTCTACGTTCTTAGTCATAGTGTGGACTTCAGAACCGGGTCCATGTTCTCTACGTTCTTAGTCTTAGTGAGGACTTCAGAACCGGGTCCATGTTCTCTACGTTCTTAGTCTTAGTGAGGACTTCAGAACCGGGTCCATGTTCTCTATGTTCTTAGTCTTAGTGAGGACTTCAGAACCGGGTCCATGTTCAGGGAGGTTCTGATCTCCTCCGTCTCCTCCTCAGACATCAAGGAACACGTGAAGCAGATTGAGAAGGCCGTATCAGGGAAGGAACCTCGCTTCGTGCTGCGCGCCCTGCGAGCGCTGCCGTCCACCAGCCGCCGCCTCAACACCAACGTTCTCCACAAAGCTCTCACGGGCTTCTTCACCAGCAACGCCTCCACCAGAGAGTTCCTGCTGGGCTTCCTGGAGGAGGTGAGCAGCAGCTCTGGCTTTCACATGCCGATGACTCGGGTTCTTGTCTGAGCCGTCCTCTGTCTCTGTGTCTCAGCCCATGGAGACGGCGGAAGGAGACATCCAGTTCCGCCCGAGGACGGGGAAAGCGGCGGCGGCTCCTCTGCTCCCGGAGGTGGAGACGTACCTGCAGCTGCTGCTGGTGATCCACCTGACCAACACCAAGAGATACACTGAGGTGAAGAACCGGCTCCTACTGATCCATAAATGATTCACGGGTTACTAACAGTTCATCTGCTAAAGTATCTGTGCTGCTCTCATCCAGATCAGATGTGATGTTCTAATGTTCTTAGACCGTGATTTTTTCTAATTCTCTGTAGCTGTAACCTTCCTGGACTTTTTTCTTTTTATGTCTCCGTGTATAAGCGTCAGTTTGTGAGCCGCTGAAATCATGTCAGAGCAGCAATAGTTCGTCCAGCAGCTTAAATGTTTTATTGATCCACAGACGGTGATGAATGATGCTGGACGACATAGAAAAAAACCATATCGATAAAATAGAAATCATATTGATCGATATCGATAATTATCAATTAATTCAAAACATTTATTTTAAGTGCAGCCCTGACCATTCTATGCTGTTGCTTAGCAACCGTTTTTTAGATAAAGACACAAACACTGAATTCAAACTTAACCTTTTATTTCCTTTTAAAAAAAAGAAAAAAACACGTGCTCTCTGAACTCTTTGAAGGGGGCGGAGCTTGGTTCCTGGGTCTGCATTGTGATTGGTTGGGAGGATTAAAGATGTGATATTAGATCAGTGGTGTACAAACTATCTGTCTGTCTGTCTGTCTCAGACTATAAGTCACACTATTTTTCCGTAGTTTTTACCTGCTCCCCAAAATATGTGCTTGAAATATTTTAATTAAATTTGTCAGATTTTCTGTTGGAAATAGAATATGCAAACAGATCCAAAACTTAAAAATAGTTTTGCACATTTGCCAAATTAAAATTTGGTCATCCCTTTTTTAAAATCTCTTGGAATCGGTTGACTTTTTATTTAATAATTATTTTTGTCTATTTTCACCAATAAGAACAGGATTCGGCTTCTTTCTTTGAAAACAGCTGTTGTGTTTTGTCAGTCTTAATAAATAAAAGCAGAGTTTGTGCACAAAAGTCTGCATTTAAGTCTTTGGATAGTTGTGGTCCCATTTGCTATGAAATTAAAGAGAATGCAAAAAGTGGAATGATTAAAAGATAAATATTTTGTTATCTTTAATATTTTCAATTGAAGGAAGATTTTAACTTGTCTGTAATATTTTTCCCTAATAAAAACCGGTGCTGTTGGAGCAAAACAGAAAAATGCAGCTGGGGGGCCACACAAACCCAGTCCAGGGGCCGCTAATGGCCCCCGGGCCGCACCGTGGCCCCCCTGTGTTACACCGTCAGGAAGGATGGGGATGTTAGTTCTGGGTTTGGATCAGGCCGAGCTGATCCTGGTGGACTCTGTGGCAGGAAGAGTCGTCGCTGAATGTAACGCTGCTTCTTCTTCTCTGGTTTCAGGCGCAGAAAGTCTCAGACGAGCTGATGCAGAAGGTGAGCTCCAAGAACCGCAGAGCTCTGGACCTGGTGGTGGCCAAATGTTATTATTATCACGCCCGAGTGTACGAGTTCCTGAAGCAGCTGGACACCATCCGCAGGTGAACACGCACCACATGTTTCTGCTTCTCATACGTCCTGTTTACCAGCGGCTCCTCCACTGCTGCTATCCTGCTGCTTTAGAGGCATTTCTGCTACATTATTTCACTTTAAGACGCTTTAATACATTTAATGAAACAATGAAATGTCGTCTGCATCAAACCCATCTCAGAGTGGAAGTCTGGCATTTGAACTGGGGGACTCGCATCCTCCCTGATTTGATCCTTTTCAGGTCTAATAAGTAGGATTATTATTGGAAAAATGTTTTCTGACTTAACAAAGACTCCTGGAAACGCGTCGAAGCGTTTTCAGAAAAGTCCGGCCTGTTTGGTGCTGCGACTCAAGCAGATTCAGGACTGAAGCACCTTGGACTCAAATTCACTAAATGTTCTGAAAATGCTTAAAACGGAGGAACTAAAGTGCAGGAAAGGTTTGATTTCTAATTAAATCAGAGGATCTGTCTCACCCTCAGCTTCCTGCACACCCGGCTGCGCACGGCGACGCTGCGGCACGACGCCGACGGTCAGGCCGTGCTGCTCAACCTGCTGCTGAGGAACTACCTGCACTTCAACCTGTACGACCAGGCCGAGAAGCTGGTGTCCAAGTCCGTGTTCCCCGAGCTGGCCAACAACAACGAGTGGGCCAGATACCTCTACTACACAGGTGGGGAGCACTAACACGAGGGGGGGGGGGGTGGCTGCAGAGGGCTCACCTGTGTGTCATGTGACCTCTGCAGGTCGCATCAAGGCCATCCAGCTGGAGTACACAGAGGCTCGCAGGACTCTGACCAACGCCCTGAGGAAAGCTCCACAGCACACTGCAGTGGGCTTCAAGCAGACCGTACGTACACCGCCTGCCTTTAAACACCTGCTCAGCACTTCCTGTGGGCCTGACCCTAAAGCCAGACCCTAAAGGATCACTTAAAATCCTTAAATCTTCTTAATAATCGATGATGCTCCTTATCTATGATCACCAGCTGATTTTATGGTACAATCCACTCATAAATCTGTTAAAATGTGTAAGTATGACTTTAGTTAGCAACAAAGCCGCTCCGCTGAATGGATATTAGGAGTATTACGGTACACTGTGTCACTACCTGAGGAGCCCTGAGCTGTCTACCAGACTGCCTGACTGTAATGTCTAAACTAGAAGTGCATTAATGTAAGGCAGCCTGGAGAAGGCGCTAGAAACAATAAACCTAGTAAGTTAATTTAATATAAAAGTTTATTTTCGCCTTATGTTAGAAACAGTGCAGTGTAGTCCAGTTACTCTGTCCTCATGATAGAGACGTTAGAGAGCTGTGGACGTGGAGGAGAGATATTACACACTTGGGAGGAACATTTAATGCTCCTTATGGTCTGAGAAATACGGTGACCCTAAACCTAAATCTAATTAACTCATTAGTCCTAAACCTCACTACTACACCCTGGAATAAGTGAGGTCCTCATTTTACCATCAAAGTCCTCACTTTGATGGTAAAATACAAGTGCTGGCAGACAAAGAAGTGGGGATGCAGCATCTGTCACGTTTACATCAGAGGTAAAGACTTTTCATCCTTCCTTTGGACTGAAACTTTGGGCTTTTGTCCTCCTGATTGACTCTTACTGACGGGGTGTCATGATACTAAAATTTTAAACTTGATACTGATACTAAGAATAATGGCAATCTCTATACCGCAGCAAGATTTTTTTAAACACTGGGTTATTACTGGTAATGAGCACAAAATATGATTAATCACAAAAGAAACTTTTTTTAATCCTAAAAAAAGGGAAAAAACAACAAAATGACAAACTTGACTTTCTTAATTAGAGCAAAACCAATCAGCCTTGGTTTAGACAAATATATTATTTAAGCGTAGCTTCTCAGCTTGGTGGAACAGTAGACTAGATAACAGGAATTATCAGTGTTGATGTCCTTTATGGAAGGAGGGAACTTTGATTCACTCATGCAGCTGTTTACTGTTATTATAATTACTTATCTTTAGTGAGCTACTGTGTTTTATTACGAACGTGGACCAGGCGCATACAGAACCTATGTTTACAGTGTAATCAAGGATCTGATCCTTGCGAATAGTCGTATTCAGAAAATAAAAATATTATTCATCATTTTTTTTTTCCACCCGCATCTAATATAAACACAGCATTTAATATGAGAATACAACATCAGAAAATAAAATAAGTTTCATGCAGAGTTGGTTGCTTATCTAGCGGCAGTACTGCAGAACTGTCATAATGCTGGTTTGCTTAATTAATAAATCAAAATTAAATAACACCGGACCGAGCCTGACCGTCTGCAATGCCTCACAGTAAAGCAGCAGCTCAGCGTGTAGAAGACCGTTATTAATTAAATAAACCGATTTACAGCAACTTTTAGAGCTGATATCAGAACATTTACTCACGTCAGTCAACTCTGCGTCACATCTGAGCCTCGGCAGCTTTAGCTTCAGTGAACATCAACGTTCAGACTGGATTCCCAGAGACATTTAGACTCTCCAGGCTTTCCCTCTTGGAATCATACTTTTTTGTATTTTTTGTATTTTTTTGCATTGGATCTTGAAGCTTTCTTCATTGTTTCGCTTGGAGATGCTAATAGCCGTTAGCTGCTTCCTTGTTTTATCTCTAGCTGCACATGCTCAGTACGTACTTTCTCTGTTGTTACAAATAAACACAAAAGGCTTTATTTACTAACAAACTGAGCAAAAACAAAGCGTAAAACACCAAAATAAGAACTAATACACCAGCAGGATGTGATAATCTTTCATAAAAACTGTGTATGCAACCAGAGGGAGCTGCTGACGTATAAATTTTAAAAAGTCAAATAACGTGGCTATGCACCTTTAAACCAAATCACAGCCTGCAGCTCCACAGGCGACCCGTAGATGGAGCTAGAACCTCCATTTAAGGATTAGAACCACCGAAGTAGAAATATGATGATCATTCAGGTTCTGTTTGCTGTTTGTTGTCCTTCAGCTTCATAAGATGAACACCTGAACGCTGTTACGCTTTATCTGTGTTTGAGTTCGGTTCAACAGTCTGAGCTTCAGCAATTTTTTAAATGTAATTTTGGAAGCGGCACAAATTATAAAAAATTATCTAATGTTTTGGGCCAAATTCTGCTGCACATTAGTTTTCTTTAAACGCCGTTTTCAACTGTGATAAAATACCGATATGTTTTGCCATACTGTTCAGCCCAACCCAGTTCCTCTGCTCAGAGCATCGTAGCGTTTATGATTAACGGCTTTTCTTTCACGTAGGAATCATTGCATAACTAAACGGGTTAACAATCCCGGTTCTTTAACTCCTATCAGCAATGTTAAAATTCCTTCATCTGCTCCATTTAATAGTTCATTTTCCACCTTTTCCTTATTGGAAAAATAAAGCAGTGTTCCCTGGTTTGACCAGCTGTTGGGTCACATTTAAAGGTTAAATCAGTTCAGCGTTTATAATAAAAAGTCTTGCCTGATGTCCTCTGGTTCCGCTCGGTTCCTGGTTCCTGGTTCTGACGGGCCGCTCTCTGTGTGTCTGCAGGTCCACAAGCTGCTGATTGTGGTGGAGCTGCTGCTGGGAGAGATTCCCGACAGGCTGCAGTTCAGACAGCCGTCGCTCAAACGCTCCCTGATGCCGTACTTCCTGCTCACCCAAGGTCAGTGTTCACATGAACGCTGGTTTCAGTTCCCCATCAGAACCACAGCCTCACACCCGGGTCAGAGGGGGGGGGGATTCCCGCGTTACACCGATTAATCAGCGTGAGACAGAATAAGGAGATGTCTGAGCTCGTTACTCCCAAACCAAACAGATATACAGACACGACCTTTCAAAATAAAAGCAAATGAGCTCAGAGAGACATTCTTACTTTAATTAGACGTGTTATATCAATATATATTATATGTGTGTGTGTGTTTCCACAGCTGTGAGGACCGGGAACCTAGCCAAGTTTAACCAGGTCTTGGAGCAGTTTGGAGAAAAGTTTCAGACCGACGGGACGTACACGCTCATCATCCGCCTGCGACACAACGTCATCAAGACAGGTGAGCCAGGCGCTGGCCTCAGCAGCTCTCAGCCAGTCACAGCAGCTCTCAGCCAATCACAGCAGCTCTCAGCCAATCACAGCAGCTCTCAGCCAATCACAGCAGCTCTCAGCCAGTCACAGCAGCTCTCAGCCAGTCACAGCAGCTCTCAGCCAATCACAGCAGCTCTCAGCCAGTCACAGCAGCTCTCAGCCAATCACAGCAGCTCTCAGCCAGTCACAGCAGCTCTCAGCCAATCACAGCAGCTCTCAGCCAGTCACAGCAGCTCTCAGCCAATCACAGCCTGTGCGTTTTATCCTCCCTGTGTTTAGGCGTGCGGATGATCAGCCTGTCCTACTCTCGGATCTCTCTGGCCGACATCGCTCAGAAGCTGCAGCTCGACAGTCCTGAGGACGCCGAGTTCATCGTTGCCAAGGTGAGCGGCATGTAAACGGCTCTGAGGTCAGTGGGCGGGGTCCAAATACTGGTTGGATGGAAATCAGATGGAGGATGGAGATCAGGCGATGTTTATGCTGGAAGGAGCAAACCTGCAGGAAGACGCATCGCTCAGTACAACCGCTTATAAACGTCAGAAACAGATTAAAATGTTACAGGTGGAGCTACTTTTTATCATATTCCCAAAGTTGTTATCAAATAAATTAAAGAAATTCTGCCTTCGTTGAAAGTTTTAAATATTTCCAGAAAATGTTTCCTGCTCCGCGGTTTAAAATTACGGCTCCCAGCCTCCAATTTTCAACCAACACAACAAAAGCACAACAAAGCTTTGTGTCACATTCAGAGCCGTTAAATGAACGATTATACGCCTGTATGGGTGCATAAAGAACAAAGCGATAGTTATAGAGCATTTACAGCAGAGGTTAACGGATTTCCGTCATTTGGAAATTGAGCGCAAAAAGTTCCTTCTAGACTTTTCATTCAAGGTTTTAAACTGAAGCTGCTCTCAACCAATGAAACCTGGTGGAACCGGAGCATTAGCCAATCAGAGAGAGAGTAGGGCGGGCCTTTGCAAAGCAGACATCTGCCATTCTGAGGTTTATCGCTGTTCTGAACCAAAGAAGGCAGAGCGGCTGTCAGTCAATAAGCCGCTGCTCACCTGGACACTCGTTAAATAAAACGACGAGGATTCTGATGCATACAGATTATTAAGGAAACTACGTCAAAAAGAAAAAACAAATAAACTGCAGCTACAACATGGACTAGAGAACGGGTTCTAACTGGGTGAGGCCAGAGAAAGGCGATTCTCAGAGAGCTTTTATGAAGTTATTTCTTATTTTTACACAGAGTGGAGCGATGTGAAGCGACATTATAGAAGCGAGTCGCACCAGAAATATGTGAAAAAGCCTCCTGAGGATCTATGGACTCATTTTTACTCCAACCCATAAAAGACATGCCAGACAGACACGTTACAGCAGCCGAGATCACCTTTAACAATATTTAACTTTACGCTAAACTTTAATAAGATTTTTCTAATTAAAAATGTTCATATTTAAAGAGGAGTGACTCTCCAGCAGTCAATGGACGAGAGGCGGGGACACGCAGTCCATCCTGGACATGTCTACAGTCACAGGGCTAAAATTTAAGTTTTATTAAACTTCAAAAACAAATTTTATAAACTGTTGATGGAAAGTACAGAATTTAGTTTTCTGTATGAATTCTGTGGGATTGAGAAAACTCAGCAGTTATATGGAAAATATTGTATTTAGACATGTGGACAGAGGAAGAGGTCTGTTATCTGCTGTTAGGAAAGTTTAATGCACTAAGTTGGACGTTCAAAAACGTATAAAAATAAATAAATCAGAGAGAAAACACAGAATGTTCCCTAAGTGTTCATTGTTGTAAAAAAAAGAAATATATGCTTTTGTCTTAATGTCATCTTTTGAATGATGCATCTGCAGGCTTTTTAATTTGAAGCATCTATAAAATCAAATTAGCACAGTAATAAATGATCAATAAGTTTAAATATATGCGGCCTTCTTCAAAGGCTTAAAATGGTCCTATCCTGTAGCGTCACTACCGAGGAAACAGATTGGAGATTTTTACTTTCGTTAGAGTAAGAATTTGATCTAATCTAAATAAAAACTCGACCAGAATGTGATTCTGAATCAGATGCAGATCAGGGATGTTGAAGGTAGAAAATGAATTAGTTATAGTAAACCACTGTTAAGGCCTTTATACTGTTATACGTACACATTTATGTTAAATTCTTAATTTCCTTTACATTCAATTACTACTTTGTATAAATAAATCGTACAGTTTATATTATCAGATTGTGATGATAATATAACGTGGCCGTGACGTTGTTCAGGCGATCCGTGACGGCGTGATCGAGGCTAGCATCAACCACGAGAAGGGCTTCGTCCAATCAAAGGAGACCATGGACATCTATGGAACCAGAGAGCCTCAGCTGGCGTTCCACCAGAGGATTTCCTTCTGCCTGGACCTCCACAACATGTCTGTTAAGGTAACAGATCAGTGTTCAGATGCTCCTGAGGATTAAAAACTGCTTCAGGGTCAACATTAAGCAGCTCATGTTAACTGGTGGGACGGGTTAGCTGCAGCCTGATGGTCTGACTCTCTGTCTCCCCCTGCAGGCCATGAGGTTTCCTCCTAAAGCGTACAACAAGGACCTGGAATCAGCAGAGGTAACACTCACAGTTTCAGATCTTATCTCCAACCTCAGGCAGATGTTTGAGGGACAGCAGACAGAGTTTAACTAATCGAAATGAGATGAGCGGATCTGTAGTAAGGAGAGAATCAGGCCTGGTCTGATCTGTTTAGCTCAGCAGATATAAATAAACGGTTGTTTGATTCCACTTCTCAGTAGAATAAAACATTAACGTTTGTTCACGTCATAACTTTGGTAGCTGCCGTCTGAAACGAGGGAGCGTGGCGAGCGACTTGGAGCGGAGGAGAAAGGGAGAGAAATGGCAGATGGAGAAAGAAAGTGCTAAAAATATAAAAAGCAAAACATGTCGGAACAAATTAAGACTTAGGCTGAATAGAGCGAGTATTTGCCAGTTGGGATTCAGATGTCAGTAATTAACCTCCGTTGACACGCAGATGTTTTGATGTTTGGAAGAAGTCGACTCCGTAGAGAACAATCCGTCTTTGTTTCTCTTTGTGGTGCGTTTAGGAGCGTCGGGAACGGGAGCAGCAGGATCTGGAGTTCGCCAAAGAGATGGCTGAAGACGACGACGACAGCTTCCCATGAGCCTCTCCCCTGACTTCCTGTTGAAACAGGAAGTAGTAGTGTGTTAACAGATCCGTTGTTACCCACAATGCCCCTTGTTCCCTCTCTGTTTCTCCCGTTTCTTGTCCTGCAGCTTTAAACTCTGCTGCGGTTTCTTGTTTGTGAAACGAATAAATCCTGTTTTTGTTTACTCCACTGGTGTTTTCACTGAGCATGCTCAGAAGCCGGGTACGATTTAACCACCAGGTGGCGCTGCAGAAGCAAAATGAAACCAAAATGTCACAATTAGCCAGAATTTCTGGTCAAAGATGAGCAACGCTGCTGCAGGTTATCACGTTAAACCAGCACACCGTGTCCATGTATGACGAAAACCACACGTATGTTTTAAAATAAAACGCCAGTCATGAAGTAACGAACAGAAACCCGTTTAACACAAAACAAGATGTTTAAGAGAGAAAAATGCTTAAATATATCAATTTTAAATGGTAATTCATATCGACCACTGAGCTATATAATACACTGGAGTGCTAATCGCCGCTGTTAGAACGAGTCGCTTTGAAGCCACCAGCCGCCATATTGGTACTCCCTATTTCCCCCCAGTAACTAGGGAATATGTGCGCTACAGCATCGAATAACGAGGATTTTCTCATCTTCAGGGGGGCTTAAAACTTTTAAAATGTCAAATGCCATATACTTTTATGTTATGTTCTAAAACTATCAAGTACTGAGAAAGTCATGTGCTGAAATATTTTGCATTTTATTCATTTAAATATATATGTTTAACATTTATAAATATATAAATAATATACAAAAACATATATTTACATATGTGTATACATATATATACATATATACATATACACGTACTTATATATACATATTTATATATATATTTAATATGAATAACATGTAAAATATTTCAGCACCTAATTTCCTAGTAGTTGATAGTGTTAGTACATCCACTGACTGTAGAATTACCTGTGAAACGTTTTCACTCAGACAGAAAACTGCTTGTTGTTGCAACCAAATCCTGTGGGATTCTGTGAGAGTAGGGAGTAGCAAGATGGCGGCCAGTGACTTCAGTTTTTAGGCAAAATCAGCACTCCAGTGTATTATATAGCTCAGTGATATCGACCAGCACGAACCAAGGAGTAAACATTACCGTCTATAGCCACAAGAGGGCGCTCTAGGCTAGTGAGACCTATACTACTGTACCAATTAAAATTAACTGAAACATTAACTTATAACAAAGACTGAACACGTTTGTGTGTTGTTTCAGTTCCACGCAGCAGAGCGTTGCAGCTTGAAGGAACCAGACGGTGACAGAACGCTGTTACTGGGCTAGGAAGCTAATAACAGCTAGCGCTGGCGACGAGGCGGCCTCTAGTTCTTCCTGTCTCATTCACCACGGGCCGCCTCACCCAGTTCATTGCAGCAATACAAGGGAAGAAAACAATTATCAGAGACAAAACACTTGAAATATACATAAATTTATTAGAATTGGAACTCCAAGGGGAGACACACAACGTTCTCATAAAGCTCATGTAGTAAAACCAGAAGTCCGCCCTCCCATGGCGGCTGCAGGCGTGTCTGAAGAACCCGCCCAGGGCCGCATCTTTTGATAGGCTGCCGGGTAAAACCTCATGTGACTCCCACTTCGCCTGGTATCCCACAAGATGGTTGAAAGAATGTTTTCCCTGTTAGTGACCCTGGAAACCCTCATCCTATGTAGAGTCCAAACCACACAGTTTAGTAATCAGAACTTAGGTAACTTACTGCTTTAAGAAAAATACATGATTAATACAAAACTGATTATATATTTTCATAACACTAACTTACAGGTTTACGTCGTTACTGATTCACGTCAGCTTTGTGTTGCTCTGAATCATCTGTGTCACACTGTTAGCTTAGCACGTAGCAGCGTTACGCTCACGGCCCGATTTCAGCGCAATTATGAGAACTTTCAGCGAAACGAGCCGTTATGCTGAAATGACGAGAACTTTTACCCATTCATCCTCCCAGGTATGTTCCATGTTATTCAGCCGGTTGTGGATGCAGCTCTGTAATTACCTTACCAGATTAAATCTAAGTTTTTAGACTTAGATTGTCTGGAATACATTTTTAAATAAATGCGACTTATAGGTCGGAGGGACTCTTAGTCCAAAACATACGGTAATCAGATGCAACTAAAGGGGCTTTGCAGAAGTAACAAAAAAATAACAGAAGCAAAAAGGATCACAGCGATAAACCAAATAATTAGACAACTAGAACAAAATGCTTCAGGGGACAAAGAACACAGATCAATTAAAGTAACATAAATTAGGAAAAATGTGTCATAAACAAAGTAATTAGCTTAAAATCAGGTTGGTTGCAAAAACACGTCAGGTGATGAAATATGAAGCAAAGAAGCTGAACTTTCTGACCTGCCTTCAGGTCTTCAGGAGGGCGTCTCCTGAGCCTTTAGCTGCCCGCTGAAGACCTGCGGCGTAGAAGCAAGTCATGCAGCTAACCGGTTACATCACAGTTAGTAAAACCAGTGCAGAGACTGATCAGTGATGTTCTCCCTGTCTGGTCCTGTCAGCATTCCTGCTGCTGAACTTTGGTGCCACTGCAGTGGAGCAGTGTTCCTAGAAAGACCTGGCAGGTGATCACCTGAGGATGTAAAGGTGTTCTTAGCATCTCTGCTGTGGGCCGGCTAGAGAAATGCTTGATCTCTAGCAAAAACCTTCAGGTGATAAAAGTTTTAATAGCGTTTTAATGTAATAATTAGAAAATTATTTTCGTATTGAGGTTTTTACGTAGTGTGAAGGGTTCACTGCCGTGGTTTGGGTTTGTCTCTACATCTCTGTTCCATACTCAGCTTTTGGTAGGAAGGAAACCTTGAGGAGCTCAAAGGAAAAGGTGTAAAAACACCAAAAGTGCCACACAGACTTTAAGAAGTGGGAAGATGCTGTTACTGACCGGCTGACCTGGAGAAACCGTGTCCGGTACGGTGCTGCAGTAGACCATGAACACCCCCAACACTGTGCCAGAGACAAACACCAAAGGAGAGAGCCTCCAAAATTAATCATTCAGTTAAATTTTATTTATACTGCACCAATTAACAACACATCTCATCATCAAGGTTCTTTCCAAAGTCAGACTCCATCAGATCCTCCAGGTTGGTGAGAAAGTTTCCTCTCTAAGGAAACCCAGCAGGTTGCATCAAGTCTCTCCAAGCAGCATTCACTCCTCCTGAAAGAGCGTAGAGCCACAGTGGACAGTCGTCTGCATTGTTGATGGCTTTGCAGCAATCCCTCATACTGAGCATGCATGAAGCGACAGTGGGGAGGAATTACCTCCAGCAGAGCCAAAACCTGCTAACTTCTGCCAAGGCTGCCGCCAATGGACCCACAAGAACCAAAATGGAGGACCATTGTGATGCAGAGTATGATTAAAAGGGGAAAATTGTGTCCCGTGTCATCATGAGACAGCGGTATATAGCTGTGTGTCATCAGCATAGCGGCTGTTTTAAACTAGAATTCAGAACCTTCAGTAAACCTGCAGCCAGAGAGCGAACGGTTCAGTTGGGAACATGAGGAACAATCTGATTTCTGATGGAAGGAGAATTTAAGGCCAGTTTATTTTCTAGCACCATCGATTCAGAGGGGAACCAGAAGTTCTTTACAGGAGATCCAAAATGAAAACATTAAACAGATTCTCTGGATAAATCTCTAAAAACGGAACAAGTTTATACAAGGTTCCTGTTATTCTATGGCTCTGATCTGATGTTTGACTCAATTTGCCTTCTAATCAAAACAATTTCAAGCCTAAATGAACAAAGTGCCTCCTGGACATGATTATTCCTGCAGCTTCTGGTGTGTTGACGGTCCAGACATCAACAGCAATCACATTTAATCAGCAGTCAAGGAGGAAAACCACGTTAGCGTCACAGCAACATGTTGATTCCAGTTAGAGAAAGGACCTTTGACTCTACCTGGAAACACCAGAATGTTATTTACAGGTGATCTAAACTTTTCCTGGTTGCACCCTGGAGCCCAAACAGCTGTGGGCTGTGGAGGAGGTGACCTCTGAGAGATAAGCCGGGCCTGATCCTGGACCGGGTCTGATCCTGGACCGGGTGCCAGCAGCCGGGTCAGGAAGGTCTGACCTTTCCTGAAGACGGAGCCTGCAGCCTCCTCCTCCTCACAAACCAGTCAGGCTCAACGAGGAATGAGCTGCTGGTAAACCGGCGTTCTGAGCTGCAGACAGAGGTAAACTCACCTCCTCCGCAGGAATCCCCGCCAGAAGGACCGGCTGCAGAACCTCACACTAAACTGGACCAATCAGCTGTTTTGTGCTGTGGGTGATGATATTTCTGCGTCGTCTCTGGTTCCTACCCCTCAGTTTGACTCCAGTCACTCGTCGCTCAGCTCTGCTATGGCTTCTCTAACCGGGCCTAACGAGGACTTTGGGTTGACCTGTTGGGTTCGTCATCCAGCAACTCGGACAGTATTCCTGTTTCTCATCTCCTCTCGCTCTGACCTGGACATCTTATGTAAGGAGACGGTTCCTCAGAGACCAGCTGGGCAGCACAGTGGGTGGGGTCCAACGAGTCTGGGTGGCCAGATCCTACGCCTCCATGTCATGTGGGTCCACATGGGTCTCATAGTGACTTAACTTCAGGCCCGGTGGGTTCCAGTCACCCATAATAGACCCAACACACAGGTTATTGTTGGATGGTGCACCAAGCATTAGAGAACCCGGTTCTATCTGCGCCCACCCGCCTCCCTCTGGTACCGGCTCTCTGGTACCGGCTCTACCTCATCCCACGCTGTGATTGTTGGATCTCAGACCCAACATCTGAGCAGCCAGGACACATGGACTGATGGTGGACGCAGTTGTCCCCTGAGTTGGAGACATTGCTGTTCTTCCTGGCATCATGGCGTGGGGAACCAGAGGAACTCAGTCCGGGTCGCCCTATGAAAAAGATTCAGTTCTACATCACTAATCAGGCAGTTCCAAATCATTTCCGGTTCTATAGAATCCGGACCTCTTTCTCATCCAGCCCAGTCATCAGGTCCAGTACCGACCCGTGAGGACGGACCGTTAGGGTGGTCAGAAACGTCCATCTGTATGAAGCAGCAGCGGAACAGTGGAGACCGGAGCCAAAGACACAGAACGCTTCTGGGTTCAGTTGTTCTGAGCTGGACTGAATCACTCTGAGAATGATGAAACAATGACACCAGAACTCATCAGCAGCCACACCGGATCAGTCTGTTCCGGCGATAAAAGATCAGAACGGGTCGGTACATGAGTCAGAGCATCAACGGCGGGCTAGCTCAGCTTTTATTCCTCGCTGGGAGTTTGTCGCTCAGACTCAGGATTAACGGATCAACTGCTCTCTGAATGAATTCTCCGTCTATAAGGAAATAAAACCTCCAACTTCCCTGCTGACTCACAGGCTTCCAGGATTTCTTAAAACGCGACACGCATGATGACACACAGGAAGAGAAACAATAAAACACACCCAGGTCGACACTCACACACTCCTGTACGTTTCCACACACAACCTGACCCCTGACCCCTGACCCTCATCAGGGTCTGCAGCTGGATGCTGTTCACAGACACGGAGGGTCTCACCGTGCAGAAAGGCCCGCCGATGTTCTCCCAGCGTTCCTGCAGACATGGGTTCTGCAGATGTTTGAGGTGCAGCAGAGATGTTTGAGGGATGGAGAACGGCGTAGAAACGCTGGATGTTCCTCCTGCCTGGCGCCGTGACACAGGTGGGGTATCAGGAGACGGCGGATCATCCAGTCCAGGGGATTTATAGAGAACGGATTAGAAAGAAGTCAACAAATACATGAAGACAAAGAGAAACGACCCTCTCTTCTAGCTTTATTTTCCCTTATATAAAATCTCAGAAACATTTTCCACACTTTCTTTACTCATCCGGATGAAAATGGGATTTTTTTTTAAATCAGATTTCTACAGAATCAGCAAACCTGCAGCTGCAGGTAAAAGAACAGGATGTTGGACGGAACCTGGTTTATAGCGGAGGTTCTAGATGTTCTGGAGGTGCCTGGTTCCTCTGCTGCTGGTGGTCAACCGAACCGGAACCGCCCCTGGTGTGTAAACAAACCTCCGTGAAGCGGCAGAGAAGGTGCGCGGTCACGTGGTTTACCTGCCGAGCCCCCACCCAGCGCGGCGCTCCGTGCGCGCTGCCTGTGACGCATCCAGATTTTCAGAGACTTCGTAACTCCGGGTTTGCGGCATGACTCCGGCCCCCGTCAATGGAAAACCCCGCGGCGGAGCTGGGCGCGGATAAAAGGTCCAAACGGGTCCAAATGGAAGCTGAAAGGGAAGCTCCGGAGCTGCGCAGCGGACACACACGGACACACGCACGGCCGCCCTGACAGACATGGACACCTGGACAGGTAGGTCCACACCTGACAGCCACAGACTTCCGGGGACGGCAGCAGAGCCAGGACCTGGTTCTGTACCCTGACCGCAGGACTCCTACGGGGGGCTGGTGGGTCCAAAACAAGGAAATAAGTAAAAGGGGTTTTTTTAATAGGGAGTTAAATCTGATTGATTATTGATAAATCAGCATCAATTAAGCGGATTTTGGCCGGAAACGGGTCCAAACCAGATGTTTTATGGAGTAATCTGGTTTATTTGGGTTAAAACATGAAAGTTTAGATCCTGCAGTCAGGACCACCAGCTCCTCTTGATGCCCTCCCAGCATCACCTGAGCCTCATTATCTATCTATCTATCTATCTATCTATCTATCTATCTATCTATCTATCTATCTATCTATCTATCTATCTATCTATCTATCTGTTCTGGTTGGATGTTGATTGATATTTTCTGTTCTTCTTAATGTTAAATGTTTTGCAGATCTGGTAGATAATAATAATAATAATAATGATAATGATTATGATGATATTTATATGAAAAGGAAATTATACGTTGTCCAGAAGGCATCTAGAGGTTCACGCCTCCTGCACAGCTGCATGGTTTTCTGCCTACATCTTAATCATATAACTGTGAGGTCTCTTGTAGACTTTGTCTGCTTTAGATCCTCTGAATTAATCTGAAACTCAGAGATTTCCTGCTCAGCCATTTTTAAATCAGACCTTTTGTCCCACAGAGTTTATTTCTGTTGCTCTGGGTGCTTTATCCTCTCTATGCCTCTTGCTAAATAAGCCTTTCTGGTGCTGACCTACAGACTAAATGCTCTTGGTTTCCTTCCTCCAGTCATCATCATTCTGCACTACTTCCTGTTGGCCTCTTCAGTCCGATCAGCTCCCGTCGGCTCGCTGTCCAGCCTCCCTCCTGCGTTCAGAGAGACCGCCGTGGAGGCCAAGACGCTGGGGGAGAAAATCCTGAAGGACATTCCTGCAGCGCACAGCGCCACAGTCAATGTAAGCAGATCTGTTTGGCTGTCTTCTCACATCATCATCATCATCATCATCTTCTTCTTCTGTGGTTCCTAACACTGTCATGTCCTCCTCAGGTGTTCAGCCTCGATTCTTCCAGTCAGACGTCAAACCTGCAGATGATGGCAGCGTCGATGGGAATCCCCTCCTCCCCCGTCCTCAAAGCGCTGTCTGAACACTTCACCCTGGTCAGTCTGCAGGGCCGGGGGGGCCGGGGGGGGGGGTCTGGGTTCTTTGGTTCTGTTACAGGCTGGTAGTTTAGGCTGTTCTAAGGCTTTGCTGTAGGCTGGGAGGGAGGAATGAGGTTACCTTCTGGCTTTCCAGCACATGTTTGGGTACTGGATCTTTTTTCTGTGGCTCTAAAAGAACCCGTAAGATGTTTCTGGGACTAGTTGGACTTTGTCCATTGGTTCCTGTAAGGAGGTTTAGACGTAGTATCATGTCTTTGAAGGACTTCTTCATCTCTTAAATGTGCTGTTGACTGATTTCTTAATTCCTTTGAGGTGGTATTCTTAAACATTTGGGGTTTTAGGATGTTTGGGTGGGTTTGTTATGTCCTCAGAGGTTTTAGGAATCCTTGATTGTGTTCTTCTCGTGATAATTTGTTTTTTCTTTGGCTCCTTTGTGGATATTTAGTTTAAAATGATTGGAAGCACCTTCAGAGCTGGTTTTGGGGTATTACAGAAGGTTTTAGGCATCCTGGAGGTAATCTGGACTGGGTCAGCTGACTAGGCTCCTTTTATTGGTTACTCAGACAGTGAGCCATGTTTTAGTGACTAGTTTTTGTTTAGGGGATTTAAACGAGTATTTATAGAGTTGGTGTTGAGGTGTTGGTGGTTGGATCAGTCTTTGTTCAGGAATCATCTTTATTTTTTATTTAGTTCCTGTCAGGTTTGGGATAATGAGGTTGTTTGAAGGTTTTTGAGATGGTTCTGAAAGTTTTAGATTGGTGTGAGCGTCCTGTGGGCTTTATGATGGTTTTTTATGATCATTGAGACTTTATGGAGATCACAATGCTCTACTGCAGATTTTATTTCACTCAAAGTGCTTTTAGGTTCAACCAGTGCTCGTTTATGGTTGTTATGTAAAAAACTATTTTATTGCTTTTGTTGATTACCAAGAACATGATTTTATCAAAGTCAGAATTTAACATATTCCTGTAAGAATGAGGGCGTGTTACAGAAGGGGACACATGTCCCAGTAGAGGCTCCGCTCTGCTGACCTGGTGGTTCAATCAGTGACTGAGATTTTAGAAATGCTTCTGGAGAGTTCATAGTTTCATGGAGTGGAAATATTCCCTGTCTTTCACTTTGTTTCTGTCCAGTTAGGGAATAACTGCTTAGAATGTTTTTTTAGAACATTTTAGGGGTGTTAATAGGGATAAATCACTGATTCGTGGAGCCCAGTACCTGCTTTCAGTGTTTCTCCAGGTTTTTGGGATCCTGGATGTTGTTTCCACCTACACTGGTTTCTGAAACGGGACGCGTTTTTTTTAACTTGTGGTGCTCCAGGAGGTAAATGGACAAACTTTAGGGTCAGCTAGAGTGTTTGATGGTAACTATCTGACCTTATTTCCTCATAGTTGTTCATTTTACGCAGGTTCTGCAGTTGTTTGGGTGATGGTTTGGTGGTCTGATGATAACCGGGTCGATGAGGTTAGATGAGGTTCTAGAGGAGGTAACCTGAAGTTAAGCCTGAGTATTTTAGACTCTAATGGGACGCTTATTGGGGAATAAAGATTTTTGGACCATGTTAGAAAATATGTCTGACCTGAACTCCTGTTGTTGGCGTTTGTAGGAGTTCAGGTCATCTATGGGAGACACCCATCATGTAACGCTGTCTTTATTTGTCGCCCCCTGCAGGACATGTGTGTGAGCCGGATGCTTGCAGGCGTTCAGATGTACCAGAACCTGCTGGAGGTTCTGTCCAGCAGAGTGAAGGGTATGGAGGACCTGAAAGTGGACCTTCGTGACCTGCTGAACCACGTCAATAAGGTAAAGACTCCGTCATGTGGGCTGTGTGACTAACGGTCATGTGATCAGGCGTCTGATTGGCTGACCGCCGTCTGTGTGTTTCAGCTGAAGGAGGTGGCGCAACTCGGATCGGACGTCTCCGATCAGAACCCGGTTTCGGACCTGGCCTCTCATCTCCAAGACAACTACAGCATCCAGGTGGCGGTCCACGTTACGCTGACTCAGCTGCGCTCCTTCTGTCATGACCTGAACCGGACCTTCAGAGTCCTCACCACCTACAGGCCATGACCTGCAGGTGCACGCTAAGCCCCGCCCACCGGGAATGACGCCATGTGATGATGTGGACCTTAAAGAGCTGCAGGATCCGAGTAGAGCCTCTCATGATCGCACGGAGAAGATCTTTGCTGAGCAGCGATCAATTATCGGTGATCTTCTGCATGTTCCTTCATCAGCGACAGCTTTGGATTCTCTAAAAGCTCGAGCAGAACAGACCAAAGGATCCAGAGAACCTGATGCTGAAGGATCCAGAGAACCTGATGCAGATGCAAGCTCGCTGTTTGATTGTGTTCTGCAGCAGCTGTACATTCAGATCCTAAAAGCTGCAGCAGGTTTTCAGACTATGCACTGCTGAGAATTTTCTGTTGGTGAAGATGAACAGCAGCAGCTAATCTGCTCATCTTAACGCTGAATCGGATCCAGGAGCTTGCTGAAGGTCTGTGTTTGTTTCGGCACGTCGAGCCGCTCCATAAGCTGGAGATCAGCAGGAATGTGAGCGCGGCCGCAGGAAGAAACGTGTTCTGAGACTTTTAAGGAAACAAGAAAGAGCTGATTGTGAAGGAGATCTGCAGGCCTGGACCCGCGCGGCGCTCTTTTGTTCGACTGTTTATCTTCATCTGCAGTGAAGCTGCAGGGCAAACCCCAAAAACAGCGTTTAATTTATAATCTGCTGACTGTCAAAACTTAAGATCACCTGAGGCTGAAACACGGATCAGATTCTAACATTTATTAGTGCAGAAACAATCCAATCAAACACATCTTGCAGTTATTCTCTTTGTATTTATTCCAAATAACCTCAGGGCTACAGGAACATTAAGCTGCCTGCACACTGAGAACTATGTTTACAGCTAAAGCTGCAGCAGGGGGTTCTGAGAAAACGGTTTGATTTGGCCTGAAAACAAGCACACCTGCTGCGGCGCAGCCCTCCCTCCACAGCAGAGCCTGCCGCGCTGCTCCAGAGTTTACCTCATTTTATTTCAGGCTAACTCTTTCTGGTTAGCTTCCTTTTTCTCATCGGTCTTCTTCCGCTTCTTGGTCAGTTTTCCTCTGACGTTAGGTTGTTTCAGTAATCTTGGCAGTGCTGTGCGACGGAGGGGTGTGGCTGACATTCCTCCGGGCTCTGATTGGCTGTTTCTGACCGGGAGCGGGGTGTTTCAGCGAATCACAGCAGGAGCACTGGGAGGAGCCAGGGGAGCTGCATTTTTCTCACAGAATACCCATCTCATATTCTACTTTCAGGACACAGTGACAGTTTTAACAAATATGTCCAAAAATAAATTTTTACAGAATGTACTTGCTGCAGCTTTAACAACCAAAAGATTAATTCCCATATAAAAATATTATTTTGTTCAGTTTAATCATCATTAGTGAAGCTGAGATGCAAATATTACTTCCTGTTGCTGCCTTTCACAGTAAATATATATTTTTTACATACTTTGAAGCATCGGCAGGAAGTGAAATTATCTAGATCTCTTCAAAATAAAACACATGAGCAGTTCATTTTTTTAAAAAATGTTTTTAATAGAGACTTTTATTCTGAAAAACTTGTTGGCTCCCAAAAGGAGCTTTTATTTTTGTTATTTATCAACCGTTGATTTTATTTATGCTGTTTTTTGTATTTATTATTGATATTTAAAAGTTATTTATTGACATATTT
The DNA here is from genome assembly GCF_011125445.2 of Fundulus heteroclitus. Taxonomy (NCBI): domain Eukaryota; kingdom Metazoa; phylum Chordata; class Actinopteri; order Cyprinodontiformes; family Fundulidae; genus Fundulus; species Fundulus heteroclitus. The sequence continues at coordinate 1,908,205 of NC_046376.1, read as the reverse complement.
ATTATTATTGTTTGCTAGCTGGATGGGTTTTATTATTTGTATTTATTTATTTTTAAATTTGAAGCTGATCAGAGTTCAGGGTGAGAGAGCCTGAAGGCAAACGCTGCTTGAGGGGTGGGGGAGGAGTTATGATGACGTCACACCCACCTGTCCTGACATGATCTCAGGTCAACATAACTGACTCAGGTTGGATCATTCTGCTGTGCTGAATAATAAGTCATGTCTTTATGTTTCACAGTAAGAAATAATCTCATAATTTTTTTTCACATTTGGTTATTTATATTGTCTTTATATTCTGAATACATTCAGATCTAACTCTGGAGAAAGTTTATATTTGTATTTGAAATACAGCTGAAGTTATTTATAAATGAAATAAATACTAAAAGTGTTGATTTATGGTTTGAAACTTATTTCTTTCTTTCTTTTTTTTTTCTGGGGAAATCGTTTCTGATTTTCTTTAAACGGGTTCAAAAGATAATTTCCATTTAATTGTTTGTGCACAAAGACAAACCAAATCATCAGGGATATCCTCTGCAGAAAGTTTTATTTCATATCATGTTCATATGAAACAGAAATGAGGAATTCTCTGGGTGTTTTGGCCTCCTGTGTCAAACCAAGCTTCAGAAACCTCACCATAAGTTTTGACTCTGCCGTGTCTCTACAGCGTCATTCCTGCAGATTCATCAAAAACTGCTTCTTTCAACTAAGAAATATTTCTAAGCTTCCAAGGCTGAATTAGAGATGATTATTCGTGCTTTATTTCCTCTCGTCTTTTAACCAACATGAGAAAAAGAGACGGTACATTACTCCAGTTTTAATCTCTTTACATCGGCTACCGATGTTTTAGTCTTTACTTTTAGAGCCCTGAGTGACCAGGCTCCATCACCAACCCTTTCCAACCATGAGATCCTGCAGCTAAAGACTGTTAATGGTTCCAGGAACTAATTTCAGGACCGGAGGGTCTTCTGAAGCTGCGGCCCCCAGACGGTTGAAGGCGTCGCCTTTATCTTTGTTCATTCTTTTAAAAAGAAGTTGAAGACCCACTTGTTCCAACTGGTTTTGAACTAGTTTTACGCTCTGATGTTGCATTCATGCTGTTTTTTATTTTGGGTTGTTTTTATTGTGAAGCACTTTGTGTTTTTTACCCTGTAAATGTGCTATATAAATAAAATTGACTTACTATGCTTTAAAAATGTTACATTTATTCCTCCAGTCTGCATGGGATGGACGGATGTGGTTTTTAACACCCAGCTGGACCAGATATTGGGTCGAGGATTGGGCGGTTCTGAGGGCTCTTTGGGGTTCTGTAGGAATCATGGATGGAGGTTTGAGGAGATAAACTCAACAGAGGGAGAGAGCAGGCAGAATAAAGCGGCCAACCCGCAGCTTCACGCCTCTGATGAACTTTCTGCATGCCTGCAGGGAAAAGAACAGCTTTAAATGTGTTTTTGTCCTGCGCGGGTCCAGCCAGCAGGGGGCGCCGCTGCGACAGAAACCCGCAGAGATCCTGATAAGCAAGAAAACAAGGTGACACTGCAGAGAGGTTTGTGCTTGGGTCTCTATTAGCTGGATATGAAGGCACCAGATCAGTTTTTAGCTTTGTCTTTAGTAACTACAGCTAAATCATTTTATATAAAGTCTCATTTTAACACCCTGAAATGATCCAGAGTGACAGAATGATGAAAACCTGAAAGAATGATGAAACTATTTCTATTTTCAGCCTCAAAGCCTAAAATTAATCGGTTGTCATTTATTTTTCTTGGATATTTTCTGAGTTTTTTTAGTCTTCTCCTCCTCTGCTGACTGTCTTTGTCCATCCCTCTGCCTCCTGCATCCAATCCTCTTCCTCCTCCTCTTCCTCCTCCTCCTCTTCCTCCCGCTGCTGTCCTTGGTGCTGCTGCTTCAGGAGCAGGCTGCAGTGTTCTGCTGAGTAGCCGTGAAACAGCACTCGCTTGTCAGCAGACGGCTTTCAGCTGAGCCCCAGAGTCCCCCAGGAGGAGACTACAGCTCCCAGAACCCCCCGCTGCAGCTCCAGACCGTCTACGGATCCAGGAGGAGCCCAGCTGAACTCTGGGAGAGGTGGTCCTGGTCCATCAGCTGAGGGAGGAGAGGGTGACGTGCCATGACAACAGTCCGAGGGAGACGCACTGCGAGGTGAGAGCATCTGTTTATCTCTCTGTCTCTCCATCTTCTCCTCTTCTTCCTCCGTCTTCTTCTCCTGTCTGCTGTCAAAGCTCTCCGTCCCTCTGTGTCTGTCAGCGCCGGGAACATTGTGTGTTTGTCTGAGAACAGAGGCGATGTGTGTGTGTGTGTGTGTCAAAGCTCCTCCACCCAGCCTGAGCAGCAGATAGCTTCTCCCTGTAGGAACCCACGGACCCAACGAGAGTCCTGAAGACACCAAAGCTGAAGGAAACAGCAGGAAGAGACAAACCAAACACAGTGAATCCAACATGAACGTCTGATCCCAGAGCGGCTTGACTATCTGCTGCCACCAGTGGCTCCAGCCGTAGGAGGATCACGCTCCTCGGTCTCCAGGACCCCGGAGAGGAAACTCTGACTGAACGAACCTCAGATTCAGGAGGAATGTGGTGGTTCTGGTCCCGCCTGACGAGGATTTCTCCATCCTCACCTGAAGATTTAAAGGTGTCTTCAAGTCTTCCAGAGTTTCCTCGACTGGCAGAAGGTTTGGTTCCTCGTCGCGTCCTGCAGCTTCTTTACCAGAACATGTGTTCCTGTAGTCCTCATCAGATGGCAGCTTCCAGAGGGACCTACATCAGTTTGAAGATCAGCTCCTGTGAGCCTGAGACGGTGTTCCACAGCAGCACCTTCACCCTGCAGCTTCAGGGATGGTGGTAGAGCAGATCAGCAACCAGAGCGCCGTCACAGAGAGAGGACGGAGCCAAACACACAGAGCACCAGTGGACATCTTTATATCGCAGGTCAATGTCCTCCTTTGGCTCAGAAAAGACTTTAAAAGATGGACGTTCAAGTTTACTCTGAGAAAAAGACTTCAGAGCTTCAGCTACCAGATGAGTTTCAGCCAGATTTAAACTTTAGGAGACGTCTGTTTAAGAACTTAAAGATGGATGGATGGATGATGGATGGATGATGGATGGATGATGGATGGATAGATGAAGGATGGATGGATGGATGATGGATGAAGGATGGATGAAGGATGGATGGATGGATGGATGGATGGATGGATGAAGGATGGATGATGGATGGATGGATGATGGATGGATGATGGATTGATGGATGATGGATGGATGAAGGATGAAGGATGGATGAAGGATGGATGGATGGATGGATGGATGGATGGATGGATGATGGATGGATGGAGGGATGGATGGATGATGGACGATGGAAGGATGATGGATGGACGCATGGATGGATGGATGATGGAGGGATGGATGGATGATGGAGGGATGGATGGATGATGGATGGATGATGGATGGATGGATGGATGAATGGATGGATGGATGGATGGATGATGGATGGATGGATGATGGATGGATGAAGGATGGATGAAGGATGGATGATAGATGGATGGATGGATGAATGGATGGATGGATGATGGATGGATGATGGATTGATGGATGATGGATGGATGAAGGATGAAGGATGGATGAAGGATGGATGGATGGATGGATGGATGATGGATGGATGGAGGGATGGATGGATGATGGACAATGGAAGGATGATGGATGGACGGATGGATGGATGGATGATGGAGGGATGGATGGATGATGGAGGGATGGATGGATGATGGATGGATGATGGATGGATGGATGGATGAATGGATGGATGGATGGATGGATGATGGATGGATGGATGGATGATGGATGGATGAAGGATGGATGAAGGATGGATGATGGATGGATGAATGGATGGATGGATGGATGGATGGATGGATGATGGATGGATGGATGGATGGATGATGGATGGATGGATGGATGGATGATGGATGGATGGATGGATGGGTGATGGATGGATGGATGGATGGATGGATGTCCTGTTAACTCTTCCCAGTGATCAATGCGGTGCTGAAGGATCCAGCAGTCTCCTGCAGATGTTCCTGCAGATGTTCCTGCAGATGTGGACCTCTCTGGTTCTGCTGTGACCCTGCAGGGTCCTCAGAGTGTCTGTGAGCTGTTGGCTGGTTCTGGTTCTCTCTGGGTCGGTGTGCGGGTTCTCCTGCTGCTTCTCTGGAGACGTTCCTCTGCTGACCCAAACGGGCCCGCTAGACGTTCCTCTGCTGACCCAAACGGGCCCGCTAGACGTTCCCATCATCGTTCAGAGGTTCTGAGGACTGTCTGGGTGCTTCTCCTCCTCAGCTGCTTTGTCCAGATGTTGGTTGTTAGCGATGGAGGAGAGGACGCTGAGATGTTTGTTAGAAGAACGCCACAGAAGGCACAAAGCTGCAGATATGAAGCAGAACCGGTTCCCCGTGTGGCAAAGACCCGGATCCTGGAACCAGGACCTGCAGGGATGAAGTGGGTCAGCAGCATCAGCTGAGCGACGCCGTCTCCCTCCTGACGTCCCGCCTGAGGACCTGCTGTGTCTTCACAGAGCTGCAGTCTGTTCCAGCTCCACCCTTAACGAGGTCGTTCAGAGGTCATCCGCTCAGCGAGGAGGAGGAGGAGGAGGAGGAGGAGGAGGAGGAGGAGGAGGAGGAAGAGGAGGAGCAGACGGGCTGGTCCAGTTCAGCCCACAGAACCGCTCCACCAGGACCATCATTATCTGTCAACCACCTCATATTCTCTTTATTATGCAGAAAAGTGTGAATATCAACAAAAACCACAGACTTTGTTCTGTTCTTCCAGACAGAGAACCTGTTCCAGATCTGTTATTCCGTCCCAGAAGAACCGGTCTGGGTCAGAACCGTGACAGAAATCAATTAATTAATCAACCAATTAGCTTTATTTCTAAAGAGCGGTTTAAAAACCGCATGGGTGACCAAAGTGCTGCACATTAAAACAAGAACAGGTTAAAAACACACAACAAAAGCTGAAAAACGGGTTCAGGATTTAAGAATGCCAAACAGGACAAGATCACAGCATTTAAAATCCTGGAAATAAAAATGTGGATCCAGGAATATTCCCACGACGTTCCATCAGAGGCAGGATGGAAGCTGCGGGTCGGTTTCAGGGACCCAGAACTTCCTCCACAGGTTCTGATGGAGGCGGACATCTTGGTGCAGGACGACACTAAGAGTGTAGAAGATGCTGCCGGGTTCGTTAAGGGCGGTTCTGTGTGGCAGTCTGCAGGAAACGTGACTCAGCACATGGTGGCTGGACCGCTACGGCCCGGTTCTGCTTCTCACTGTCGGCCCGTTAGGTTCTGCAGAACCGCTGATCTGTCCTCCGCTGAGAACCGGCGCTATGACTCTAACAGAGCCGCAACTAATGATGTTTCAGGTCATCTGAATGACAATATTTCTCCAGAGGTTAATAATCTTTGCCGTTTATTTCTACAATAACCTTTTTATTTTTAGCATGTGACGGAATAAAGATCCCAACACTTGTTCTGCAGTAACATATTAGCAGAAATCTATTAGTTCTGTATCTATAGAAAATAAAGCCAGAGTGTTTAGACAGAGATATGTACTGCAAAAGGGAACTGAAACTAAGTAAAATTATCTTTAAATGAACGTGTTTGTCCTTGATTTGAACAGGTAAAAATGAAATGAGAATGTTGATCCCTAAAATAAGATGATTAGATTTACTTCACTTGAAATAAGATGATGAAGATGATTTGTTCCTGTTTTAATTGCAAACATCTTATTCCATTAGCAGATTATCTTATTTATTTGCTCAAATCAAGGATAAATACATTCATTTCTAGAAAACTTGACTTACTTTTAGTTCCCTTTTTGCAGTGTGATGATGAAAAACAAGCACCAGTTTATTTTTATTGGACACTTTAAGTTACAAATGACTTGTTTTTCATAAGCTTAATAACTATTAATGACGTTGCTCTAAATGAGTTTTATTTGGATATTTGGTTGGACAAAAACTGAGAGTTATGAGGCCCCAGACCTGAGAAGTTTGGTTTCATTTATTCGTTTATTGTGGAGTTTTTGTTTTGTCTGAATTTATGTTGATATCTCAGGAAGTATAAGTCAGAAAAAGCAGGAAGTGGAATGGCTGGAAAGTAAAGGTTCTGGTGAAGAGAACCGTGTGGGATCATGTCCCGGTCCCAGAGACGCGTGTTTGACGCCGCTGTCCTCCCGGTCTCACCCCCCCCCCCGTCTTCTGTCCCCTGCAGGTAATCACAGAGCAGAGCCATGTCTGCCGGCCTGGAGGACACAGACAGCGTGTTCGGTGAGTCAGACATTACTAATGGACAGCAGATCCTTTGGTTTCTAAACTTTCTGTGTGTCTGTGCACATCAGCGCCGCTGAAAAATTAAATTTATTTATTTTTACACGGAATAACTGGACAGGAAGAACCCAGCAGCTTCTAAAGTCAAATGCTCCTCTTGCAAACATCTTTATGGCTGCAGGATTCTGGTCCCCTCATCCAGGTTCTCTCCTCCTCCTCCTCCTTTGTTCCCAAGCGTCGTCTCGTTGTCCTCCCCCACCGTCTGATTCATCCATCCATCATCCCTCCATCCTATTTCATTACATCTCCATCTCCTCTCTTTCTGTTGCCTTATTTTTACAGCCCAACACGACTTCTCTCCCCACCTCCCCCCAGGTTTACCTCCCCCATCCATCCTCCTCCCCCCCTGGGAAATAAACCTCCATCAGCTCAGAGTGTGTATACGGAGGAGGGGGGGGGGCAGCCCTTTATTCCTCTCTGGAGGCTGTATACGTCCTAAACAGGACTTGGCCTAACTATGCTGGTTGTCATGGAAAGAAGAGGTTAGAAGCCGAATCAAAAAGGTTTAAAGAAGTTTAAACAAGCTGACGTTTTAAAATGTGTGTTTTTAGCATTCCTTACAGCGTAAGGCTCATTTTTCCATCCCACTGCTCCCTTATGGGGCCCAAAGCCAAGGGCCCCATGGGAGAAAGTGCTGCTTTTGGGCCACAAAGATGAATGGAAAGTGAATAGAAGCCAATGCAAAGTCCACATACAGATAAGGAAGACATAATGTGTGTGTAGCTGAGCGAGGATAGTTTTTGCTCATTTCACATGTAAAGAGATGTCACTGTTTTCTGGGCTTTAGGCCGAGGGTCAGAGCCCAGAAAGGTAAGTGATTAAAACAAGTGTGTGTGTGTGTGTGTGTGTGTGTGTGTGTGTGTGTGTGAGTGTGTGTTGGTCAGCATGCTGAATATTTGATGGGGCTCTGATGGACTGAGTGGGAGGAGGAGGAAGAGCTTATTAAGTTAAAAAGACGATGCATCATCAGAACTGAACTGTGGCATAAACATAAAACCTGCTGCTACACACAATCCATCCGTCCGTCCATCCGTCTGCTCGTCCGTCTCCACCCATGTTTGGGTCCTGGAAGCACCGGCGCTCTCTATTTGGACCATATGTGTAGTTGCTCAGTCGTGGCCTGGACACGTTTCTGCTGCTAATATCTCTGACGGCCTCTTCCTCACCACAAAGCTTTGCTGCTTATGCAGCACCAGGACCTCAGGAACAGGAATAAACCCAAGAGGCATCAGTGATGACCCGACTGTGGAGGCGTCTGCAGCTCCACGACAGGAATATACACGTTTCTTGTTGGATTTATTCATTAATTCATTGCTATCATTAATACTACAGGATATTTTAAATCATGAAGAGAGCATGAACTCAGAGACCAAAGGGAATTGTGGTTAAAGATTGGTTTATCTACTTCAAGACTACTTTGTGACAAAGCTTCTAGTCAGAGTGGCTCATGTTACCCTGAGCTACCTCTATAGTTATGCTGCTATAGGCTTAGGCTGCTGGAGGACATCAGGATCTATTTCTCTCTCTCTGCTGAGTTCTCCTACTGCTCTCCAGTCTGCATTGTTTGTTGTTATTTTAGCTTTTAACTTTGTGTTCTCTATCATTTTTCTCTTCATAGAAGGTACACCTGGTCTGGTGATCTGTTAGCTGTGACATCATCAGGGGAGGCAGATCATCCTCTATTACCATCTAACATAGAAAGTACTCCTGGGTCAATGTGAGCTTCTATGCTTTCTGTGTCTCTGCTCTGTCTTCTCTAACATAGAAAGTACTCATGGGTCAATGTGAGCTTCTGTGCTTTCTGTGTCTCTGCTCTGTCTTCTCTAACATAGAAAGTACTCCTGGGTCAATGTGAGCTTCTGTGCTTTCTGTGTCTCTGCTCTGTCTTCTCTAACATAGAAAGTACTCCTGGGTCAATGTGAGCTTCTGTGCTTTCTGTGTCTCTGCTCTGTCTTCTCTAAGCCCCAGTGGGTGGAGGCAGATGAGCGTTCACACTGAGCCTGGTTCTGGTTCTGCTGGAGGTTCTCCTCCCTGTTAAAGGGGAGTTTTCCTCTCCACTGTCGCTTCATGCGTGCTCAGTATGAGGGATTGCTGCAAAGCCATCAACAATGCAGACGACTGTCCACTGTGGCTCTACGCTCTTTCAGGAGGAGTGAATGCTGCTTGGAGAGACTTGATGCAACCTGCTGGGTTTCCTTAGAGAGGAAACTTTCTCACCAACCTGGATATAAACTGAACTTGACTTGATATCACATCACCTCAATTCTCACCCTCATATGGGTGATCAAAACATTGTTCCTTTAAACCAAGCCAATAACAACCCTAATGACTCCTCGTTACAGAGGAGTGGACCAGTTTCTGTTCAATCTGCATGTTATCTAAGACATTGAAAGGCCTTTGTTAGGCAGTAGTATAAAGCTTGGTACTCCACAATACTCCTGACTTTTTGAATTGAGAAAGCTTCCTGGAGAGGAAGCGAAACGTCTTCAATTACGGAAAACAAGTCCAGTTGCTTTGTTTTTTTTACTTTTTTTGGAACTTCAGATGACATGTTGTGTGTTGGTGCTGCTAAAGCTAAGGGAGCATTTTACAGGGAGCTGGCAGACCGATCATGACGATGCCAGCTGTGTGGGAGCGATTATAACCAAATCTCAGCCGTTTATCAAATGTTTATAAGGCAGGTGAACAGAGCAACGATAAAGCCCAGGGTGGAGGTGAGGTGGCTCAACTGATGTAATTAGGAAAGGAGAATGAACAGATTACTTCATGGCTGTGAGACCATGAAGTAATTACATGGCAGGTCCAGGTGAGATGCTTGTAGATTCTTTGGGTTGATGTTTCACACAAACGTAACCCACTCTGACCCACAATAAGATTTCTGTGATGTTTTAAAGCATTCCTCCATATCCAGTCTGGGCCCCATTAATGTTTCACCTTCAGGTTCCACCATCAGCCTGCAGTAACATGTGTCCCGCTGTCTCCTGCAGACCTGAACGAAGCCGTCCCAGAGACCGAGCTGCTGGACAACAGCATCCAGAAAGGCCGGGCCCAGCTGTCGGTCAAAGCGCGGCGCCACCGGCCCTCACGCTCCCGCTACCGGGACAGCGTGAGCTCCACGGAGGGAGACGACGGCTTCGACAGGAAGGTAGAGAGCAGCCTGAATCTCTGATGGCTGTTATTCTGATCATGGTGCGACCAGCTGATCGTCTGTGTGTGATACCAGGACAGTCCTGTGCAGTCCACCCGCTCACCTCTACACCTGGCCATGAGAGGCTCCTCCCCCTCGCCGGATTTGCTGGTGTCATCCCGAAGCCCCGCCTTTTCCTTTGACGCATCGCTGGTGAGAACCAGTCAGAGCAAATGATGCGTTACTTTTCCTTTTAAGAACACAGAGAAGAACTTTCCTCCTGTTTCACCTTGACGTTTCAGGGGCGTCGCTCTCCAGAGGACGAAGGCGCCTCATTGGTCACTCCATCAAGGCGGCGCTATCATCAACTGACCAACGCCACCTCTCAGGAGGCTCTGGTGACGCCGAGCAGCTCGCCATCGAAATCCTCGCCCTCCTCTGACTGCTCACCTGTCTACATGAGGAGGAACAGGAGGCCAGACAGTGAAGGTACACCTCCACTGAAGAACACCTGTGCACACCTGTTCATAGAGTCGTTTAGCACTGATTCCTGATTCTAGGAGCTGCAGGTATGCCTTAAACTCACCTGGTTACACACCTGGTTATGCACCTGGATACGCACCTGGATACAAACCTGTTCATAGAGTCGTTTAGCACATATTCCTCATTCTAAGAACTGTAGGTATGCCTTAAACTCACCTGGTTACGCACCTGGATGTACACCCATTAGATACAAAGCAAAGCTGTAAATATTGTAGGTCTGTATTCCTTATCATAGGACCTATAACTCACCTGAAAACACACCTGAGACCCACGTTGTCTGGTGCCATAGCCCGTTCCCGCCTGCGTTACTGTGGCCTGTTCTTGAGTTTAACTCCACGCTGCTTTGTTTCAGTGCTGGTTTCTGACACGAGTCGAGACACGAGTCCGGCCGATCACGGCAGTCCGACGGTCGTCTTTGACAAGAAGACGAAGAGGCGCTTCCTGGATTTAGGGTGAGTAAACTGTAAATATAAAAGCTGCAGTTCCGTCCAACTGTCCTCTGCTCAGTCGGTGGTGTCCTCTGTGTCTCAGGGTGACGCTGAGACGTTCCTACATCAGAGTGAGGAAAGATAAATCCAACAGGCTCTCTGTGGGCAGCAGGTGAGTCCCTCACCGACACGGCCTCCTGTTTGCTCCATAGTCCGCTGCTGGACACGTCTCTGTCCTCATGTTGTCCTCAGAGAGCCATCTGAGAGTCCCTCCCGGTCCTCCGGATCCTTCGTCTCCTTTTCCTGGTTCACTGAAGGTCGGGGGTCCTTCTCCTCCTCTGGGACTCCTCCATGTTCCCCTAAGATCCCCCCGCTGGGCTCCCAGAGGCCCAGGAAGTCCCAATCTCAGGTACTTTGTTGTTGGTGGCCCTCAGACTGGGGTCCCCGGACCCCCGGGGGTCCGCTACCCACGGGTTGGGGGTCCGTGAAACATGCTGTCAGGCCTGAGGAGACGATGCTGAGGAAGACAGTGGATAAATATTTAACTCTGTCCACTTAATCAAGTAAAAGTCAAATCAGCTGAAATTAGGAAGTATGACAACAGTTACATCAAATCACCATTAGGTGTATTTATATATATATTTAAAAACATCCATAATTCCTAATGTATTTAACGGCAGAAAATGCTGTTTAAAATATTATCAGCATGAGGAAACTAAAGGAGTGTTGTAAACATTTTACCGCTGCTAAAGGTCCCTGGCCACCAAATGTTTGAGAACCCCTGATTTAGGAGATGGTCCTGAGAGGCACTGCAGACAACTGCTTTTACATTTTACAAGGTGTACCTGAACGCACCGCGTGTTACAGGCTGCGACTGAGAACCGGCCCGTGCTTCAGAAGTTCTGCTTTTCTTCTGCAGGAAACCGCTTTGTTTCAGCTCAGATCAGGAAAACAATCTCAGTCATTTACACCAGGGTAAAACCCTGACTGTCAGAACCGATAAATTCACTGAACATTAAACACATTCCCGGATAGAATGTCCAGGAAACACGTTTTTTCAGGTGTTTCATCAGCAGGCGCTCACAGGATTTCATGACCGCAGGCGTCAGGACATCAGCTCTGGTCATTCGGTCCATTTCTTGGAGACAGGGAGGGAGGTGGACACGTTGGTGAAGATGGAGGACAGTTGGTCAGCTCATGTTTTTAAGCGGGGGGGGGGCATTAGGACTCGGTGCTTTCTTCCCACTCAGATGCTTGAAGGTCCTGTTAACCTTTGATTTTAGGCACCGGCAGAGGTGGAGAGGAGGGATTGGAGGCGTCACTAGTTGGTAGTTTGGGGCGGCTCTTGTTTCACCTTGTGGAGAACCTTTTTTATTTTGTCATAAAGTGTCTTTTTGCTGACCTGTGGGCCAGATCTCCACTGTGGAAAGCTTCTTCTTTGGTGCGGAGCATCGGATGAAAACCTCGTTGGTTGGAGTCGAAGCTGCGGATGTTGTTAGTTTCACGCAGAAGCTGATGTTTGGCGTCATCAGTTAGTTGGTTTAGATCAGAGGCTGAAGCCTAAAAAACATCCAGGCTGCCCTGCAGCATCAGATGTGACCCATCGGTCCGTTTCTTACCAGAAGACGTTCTGTGGTTCCTGCGTCTGTAGCATCCCACTTCTGTCTCTCACCTGTCCCCCAGGTCCAACCTGCACACCTGTCCTCAGTCAGTCATCAACGTCCAGCTTAGACTTCCTGTTTCTCACGGTTCTGGGTCAGAACATCTGGACCTCTGTCCTGGTTCGGTCTCCCCGATCGCAGATGAGTTGATTTCCATCCAGCTGGACCAAACCGACTCCCTGACTGAGGCGGACTGTCTGGGGTTCTGGAGGATTTTATGGACTGGAAGCACGACCCAATTTCCTTCAGTCCAAAACCAAAGGTTCTATAGAAACCAGAACCGCATGTGTTCTGAACCCAGAACAGCTTCTCTTTCTGCTGAGCGATGAATGTTTTTATCTCCCCCCTCCCTGTGGCGGTGACTGGATGCTGACGGCGGAGGCGGTTCTGCAGCTGCAGGAAGCTGGGCCAGACTGGACTGGGCCAGACTGGACCGGACCGGACCGGACCGGGCCGGACTGGACCGGACCGGGCTCATTACGCCCGGTGGCTGTTTGGGTGGTAGCTGCCACATTTTCCTGATATTACTGAAGTGATCCGACATAAGACTAAAACATTTTAGCTGCAGGAAACCATTCAGTACCAATCGGATTAAAAGAATGCAAACAAGAAAAATATAAACAGTTTATATTCTTTCCTCATTTTGAAATGAATAATAATTAACAAAACATGAAAACTGAGATCATATCCGCTGCTGGTTTGATGGCTTCCACAGAAACGGCCTGCAGCTTCATCACAGGTTGACAGACGGATGAGAAAAGGATGCTGACATCTAGGCGGCAGTGAGCCCGTTAGCAGCAGGTGGATCGTTTTGTTTGGCTGGCTGGGTCACATGACCCGTCAGCGGCGGTCTGTGGGCGGTGAGATGTGTTGCAGCCAGGAGGAAACTCTGGTTTCTGACTCATCTCCTCCGTCGTTAAAGCTCCATTAGGAGCCGCAGCAGAGATCCTCCAGCAGGCCGCAGAGCGAGGTCTCACTCTGAGGATAATGCTGGTGTCTGTCAGCGCTGCTGGGACCCAGCGGGGACTGAACAGCTGAAGGTTTCCTGTGGTCGTCCTCACATCTTCCTTATCGCATCAATAAAAAGGATTTTTATGGGAAGCAAATTTTAATATTTGATTTTTCTGCATGTCTCATGTTAAATCACTGAATATATTTATTAAATAAAAGTTTTACTCTGTCAGCTGTGAGTCTTTATAGTGCAGAAAGAGGGAAATTCCTGCATGTCTGCAGGATTTTAACATTTGCTGCTCTGCTTCATACAGTTACAGTAAAATTAGAGCCCAAAGACCCAAACTGATCAATTAGTTTAATTATTTAATAACTGATCACTCTGATAATTATTATAAAAACTATTAATGCAGATGATGAAAATAGTCCCCATGCATAATAAAGAGCTGCAGTTAAAAATCAGAGTAACAAGAAAAGATGTTTGATCATACGCCGTTTCTGCTCCTCCTCATACAGGAGTCGGCTCTCAGCGAGGAGTTTTCTCCTCCTCAGACCTCCTCCTCCACCTCTCCTCCTGCAGAGTCCTCCTCCAGGTCCTCCCATCCATACCACACCCTGTCCCAGTCCTCCGACGAGGTAACGTTGAGAAAAGCCGACACGTCTCTGAGTAACGATGCTTCTGTGAGAGTCACCTCCTCTTCCTCTCTCCTCCTCCTCAGCCCTGTGACGAGCCCTCCTCCTCCGTCTCCTCCTGGACCACCCAGGAGGTTTGTCAGTGGCTCCAAGGTCTCCACATGGACCAGTACATCCCAGAATTCAGTGCCAGAAACATCGACGGAGAGCAGCTGCTGCAGATGGACGGCGCCAAGCTGAAGGTGACCGTGTTGATGGTGGGACAGGGCCGGTCCTAGACGGGGGCCAACGGGGGCCGCAGCCCCCGTACTAAAGAGATATTATTATATTTGTTACGATGATATATGCTGACAAAGAGAGCGTAACTGATTGGTCACTTGGAATAATTGTATTTTTTACCTTTACAGTTTTACTCTAACAATAATTTATAAATGAAGCTGTTTCATGTTTAGCTTCAGCCGTATTTAAATAGAGTTCTGCAACCCAAAATTGGCCTTTTGGCTCACACAATATATTAAACAATGAAATATTGACCTCTTTAGTGTTTTTCCCCTAATATTTTGTTCTGTACCCCCATGAAAAAAAAAAAAAACCTGCCCCCCCCTCCTCGTCCAGAGGAACCTGAACCCGCTGCTGTCTCTGTCCTCTGCAGGGTCTGGGCGTGCTCAGCTCGTCTGATCGCAGCGCTCTGAAGCGTCGCATCAAAGACGTCCAAACTGCGGTGGGGAAGGAGAGGAAAGCTCTGGACAAACTGGAGAAACAGAAGGAGAAACAACGCAGGAAAGACCAGGAGCAGCGCAGGAACTGAGAGCCACCACCAGGGGGAGGCAGAGGACAGAGCGATGGCATGCAGGGAGGCAAAGAAGACTTTGGAGAAGGGATTTTCAGTCAGAGTGAGACGTCAATAAACTTTCTGTGCTTCATGGAAAACCGGGAATTCCTGCCTGCAGATGTCCTGACCTGGAGGTTGGTTTGAGGAAATGAGACAGAGAGGAACTTCCGGAGAAACATGAAAATCATTAAATATCGGAAAACATTTCTGACCGCATCGTTATCTACAGAAGCCATGAAGGGACAAACTTAAGCCTTCATGTTTAGTTTTCATCTCAGTATTGGTTATGAATTGCTGTCCTGTTTAAGTTCAATTTATTAATGAAAAAACAACAACAAACATATGAATAAATATAAAACAACAGTTTACGAGGCGATTCATTGATCCTGTTTATGGTGAAATGTTAAAACTTTATTTTTACCTTTGAAAGTTAAAGCAGGCTCAACGCCTATAACTAGTCAGGACTGTCCAGCCAGAGCAGAAGTCCGTCAGCGTCTCCACGATCAGAGAGTCTGAATTCAGCCGTCAGGGAGGAAGGAGGCAGGAAAGGAGGCAGGATGCTTCCTACAGCGCCTACTTTAGCCTAGGAACCTCAACCCAGCGCTGAGAAGCCACATGATAGATTTCTGACCGTTGACACTGTGAAACTGTTATCAAGGCTTTTCAGATGGAGCCACTTTAATTACAGATAGATAAAAATCAGAGGAATTAAAACGGGGATTAAATGAACATTTCATACATGTTTATGTGTGAACAGCTGTTTTTACATAAAGAAAAGAAAGTTATGATGGTTCAGATTTCTTGATTTTGCTCCCCAGCAGCATAGCAGACTAATCAGGCTGTCAGAGAGGCAACCTGTAGCGCCACCTGGAGGTAGAAGTCAGTCTGTGTCCAGAGAGCCCAGACCCGTCCTGGTCCAGGATGGAGGGAAGCTCCTCCTCATGATCCTGGCTGGATCCATTTGGACCGGTCCTGTTCTCTGACAGAATCACTCCTGAGTTCCCAGAACTCCTAATTATTAGGGCTTCTCCTCTCGTTGTTTCCTTAAAGAATAATTATTTTCTGCTGTTGGATTTCTGCCTGCTGGATAAATCCAGTTTGTTCCTATAACATGGATCAGAACCAGCAGGTCCAGCCAGAGAGACGGGCCAACAGGGGCTGAAGTTCGGTTTGCAAATAACTCCTTGAAGGTTCTGGAAATCTGCAGTTGACCGGCTGAAAGTTTCTTCTTTAGAATTAGACGTTTTTTCCTGTTTCACATTAAGGATGTGAACATAATTCATCCTGTTGGACCAGATCTGCTCAGAATAAACATATATGGAGATCCATTAGGGACCGGAGCAGCAGGTTCCTGTTCTGGTAGAGGATGCTGTGCAGCCTGCAGACCCATCATGGCGTAAAAGAGCTGCTGGGAAAATATCAGACACCAAACTGCAACCATCGTAACATAAATATCACATATGAATAAACTTTAGATCTTTTTAAGCATCAACATGATGCATTTAGGCGGTTTACAAAACACGATCTAATAACACGGCTCATTTTAAATCTGCTAAGAGGGAAATCAAAGTTACACGTTGAGGCAGTGGGAAGCACTGTTGCATTGCAGCAAGAAGGTCCTTGGTTTGAATCCCGGCATTGACCTGGAGTCCTTCTGCATGGAGTTTGCATGTTCTGAGAGCAGAACGAGACGCTGCAGCAGACGGGACGTAAAGTTCAGGGTGGGAGGAGTCAGAGAAAAACCTGCAGGGATATTTAGAGCGAATCACAGCAAACTTTTCATTCCAGGGAATCTCTGAGTGCCGTTAGTGGTTTTTCCTCTGTTATTAGTTTAGTTTGATAAATTTTGAACACAAAACAATATTATAATCAAGCCTCAGGCAACAGTTCATCAAAGCTCAGTTACAGTCATTAAATTAATTTTAAATCATAAATGTTGAAAAGGAGTAGGCAGAAGCTATTTAGCTTTTAAGTGCCAACAATTTAACTCTTAATTTCCAATAACCATTAAATCTCCTGGTTCAGTGTAGCAGATACATAAACTATTACTATCATCATTCCTTTTAATTCTATTTTAATAATATATACTTATGTGTAATACATACAGACACATTTAAGTGTACCTTTAAAACACAAGAATAAAACAACACAGGGGTAAAATTAGCATTCAAAAGCTGCTCTGAACAGAAATGTCTTGAGTCCAGACTCTCCTCTCAGCTCTGGGGGAAACTACTCCAGAGCTGCTGAGCAAAAGGCTCTGTGGCTCATGGTTCAAAGCCCGGTAAAGGGAAGCTGGGCGAGCCGGCCTGAGGGTGCAGGGCAATGATGCGTTTATAAGACAATATAGGACATTTCAGTACAGAGACAATGCAAAGTGCTTTACATGATTAAAATATATGAAAATAAAACAGGATAAAAGCAAGTAGGATTAAAATGTAGAAAAAAATGAAACAAAGTAAAACATGGAAAAATAGAAACTAAACGTGAATATTAAAATAGTTGGACTAAAAAAAGTTGAACTAATGATGTTTCAGTAAAACAGTTTAACTAGAGCGGTCGGCCCAGACATGATGCCAAATAGTCCTGTTCAGTCCTGTCAGAGTGGTATTAAGCCATGCTGAGGAGGCGCTGCCTGGTAGTCCAGCAGAGGTCAGCATGGTCCTCCTGTCAAAACCAGCTGGTAGACTGAGGAGAGCGAGGCGTGATGGTGACCCAGCATCAGCTGCAATCAGCCGTGTGTCGCCCTGAGCAAAGCCGTCTCTGTGCTTTGGCCTGAATGAAAACCTGACTGGAACCTTTCAGATAAGTTCTTCAGATGAAGTGCAGCAGGGAGGCAACAACGTTGTTGAGGACAGAAAAGCCTGTAGTTCATAAGGTCCTCTGGACGATGTCTGGATGATGGCGGCTTTCAGCACAGATTAACTCGCCTGGATAGAAGTAAAAATGTCAATGAATTAAATAAAAGTTTATCTGCTCGTGCCTGTTCTGGTCTACAACGTCTATCAGATCCAAACGGAGCTGTTTGGTTGCTGCATTAAGCTGATCGTCGTACCTTACACCAAATCATTGTAACAACGTGAAAACGCCTCCTGTAGGTTGATGAGGAAGTCTGTCCCCACACTCTGTGAATGAAGTCAGAATGTTACATAAAGAAATTACGGAGCCTTGTTTTGTTCCCAGCACCCCCATTATGACGATAATTAGGAATTATCCTGAGCTGAGCAGGGCTATGGCAACACGAGTTCAGTCAGAGCTCGGAGTCCGTTTGGAAATCAGCTCCTTCCTGCAATGAGAGCCACGGTTTAGGGGACTTTTATGTATCTGAGCAACATGGATGAGGTCGTCTCCGGAGGCTGGATGGGACACTTTGGGGAGGACGGTGAAAAACCGGACCTGTCAGTCAGCTCCTCTGAAACGCTCTGGCTGCAAACACAGCAGCATAGCTGGAGCTGGAAATGGCACCGGCAACCCGAGGCTCCTCCTGCTGTAGTTTCCCTGCATCGCTGGGCCTAGTTCAACTATAACTGCCCTGGGTGATCAGAACCGGCTAATCAGCTATGTTGTACAGAAGTATGTGGAAGGGATCAGGTCCAGGGAGGGATAATTTCAGGGTCCATCTTCTGCCTCTAGAGTTTGGGAAAAATAAATGTTTGTATTATCTGAGATGTTGGACATGAAAAGTAATTGAACTGTGGTGGAAAATTATTCTATAATTTCAAAATATCAGATTGGAGCGCACACATGACCAAAATGCTCATTTCTGATAAAATGGCCAACAAATAGTGACGTATTCATTAAACTATCTGACACACGTTCACTGTGCAAAACCCCTGTACCGGTATTCACATTGAATCTAAACGTAGCTCTCAGTCACGTCCTCTTAGGAAAAATCTGACTTTCCTACATTTTTATCTTGGTTAGAAATTTATCCACAAAGCATCATAGGTTCTCAGAGGGCTCCTGAAAAATGTTAGTTGTGTGGAGGACGTTTAATGAGTCTAACAATGTCTTAAGCAGGATAGAAACAGAGAGAGCTGATTGGCTGATCCACTACCTAACCAGTGGAGGAAATGAGCATATAAACCTTAACAAAAAAAAAAAAAAAAAAAAAAAAAAAAAAAAAAAAAAAAAAAAAAAATGTACTTAAACTTTATCATCTCCACAGAGGGAAATGAGTTTCAGTTTTGGACGGGTTAAAGGTGCGAAGACAAAGACCTGCAGATTAATCGATCCATTTGAATCAACTTTTATGGTTAAAATTACGATGAGCAGCTGCATTCACAAAGGAAACACTATTAACACGTTAACTTTCTGGAAAATAAAACGTTTTAATGATATAACTGCAATACTCACTCTGACCTGAGGAATGACGGTGGCGCTGTCGGCGCCTCAAACCGAAGAGCCCAAAGAAGAAGTCAATGCTAATCTGAGGTTAGCTTGTAGCTGGTAAACACTGAAACGAACCCGCTCGGTGAGTGCTTTAAACAGCTTTTTATCAGCTAAACTGTAAAGATATTAGTGTTAATAATGTTTTATTAATGTTTCAGACTGGAATTATGTTTCTGTGACGTCATGGCAGGCGGCATTATTCTGATTTCTAACAGCAGCAGCCAGCCGCATTTAAACTATTCGGTTTTTAATATTTAAAATTTGGCCTTTAAATCATCACCTCACAGCGGTATTAGTTCAACCCACGTTCACTCAGTGTTTGCTTATATTTTAGTATTCAAAGATGCTTTATAACCTTAAATTTCCTTTTGTGTTTATTATTTATTGATGAGTTGAGAAATCAAAAAGGAGGATAATTTAAATCGAGTTTATTTCTACCCCCACTAAAACAATAGTTTAGCACAAGGTATAAAATCCACGGCAACTATAACAGTTAAATATAAGGTATAAAACATAACCTGATAAAATAACAATGTGTGAGTAATCTCCTGCTTTTAATTTCCCTCTTAATCAGTTTTTATTGCTAAATAGTCATTTTAATTAGAGCAAGAACAAAACTCTCTTTTTTAACTGCTTCTACTTGAAGTCTTTTGAAAAATAAGCTGAAGACACTAAAATAATAATTCAGTGAATCTGTCACACTTCAACAAATCCCCAAAGACTCATCTTTATTCAAGGTTGTTATGGGTTTATATTCATAAAAACATGAATAACTTTCCATAAAAAGGGCAGATTAACAAAGTTCAGCCTGCTGCAGAAAGTCCACTCTCTGCTGAGCCTCTATCTATATATCTATATCTATCTATCTATCTATCTATCTATCTATCTATCTATCTATCTATATATATATATATATATATATATATATATATATATATATATATATATATATATATATTCACCTGCTGACCTCCAGATAACGGCGTTTCTCTGGGATCCAGGAGGACCGGCATGTCGGCTGACACCAAGATCGCTGAGCTGCTGACGGAGCTGCATCAGCTCATCAAACAGACGCAGGTGAGTTCAGGACCTGCTCACCTGTCAGGTGTCTGGAGGCGTGGCCTAAATGACGCTGGCGTCTGCTGTTTCAGGAGGAGAGGTCACGCAGCGAACACAACCTGCTCAACATCCAGAAGACACACGAGAGGATGCAGACGGAGAACAAGAGTCAGTGTGACGATCATCTGCTGAAACACTGAAGGTCCACGTTGTCTGGGGACGAAGGTGGAGGACATCTAGTGTCCTTCAGCCCAGACCTGCTTGTCCTTCTGTTTAGGTTCTCCTGCAGGTCTGAGCTGAGCTCCATGTCCAGCTTTCAGGATGCAACACGGTCCAAAGGAAGTTTCTCCTGGAGGTCTTCAGGATCTCCGTCCTTGAAGACCTCCAGCTGCTGCCCTGATCCTCCTTCAGACACGTCTTCAGGGGTCCACCAGTCCCTGCTGGGACGGTCAGAACATCTGGCAGGACCCTCCTCTTCCTCAGCCAGGTCTTTGGAATGAGGTCCATTATCCTGGAGGAGATGTGGTCCTGAAGGCAGCAGCTGTTGCTCTAGAACCTCTGCTGGACGTTCCTTCATCAGAGGAGATGATCCAGACCATCATCCTGCCTCCTACCATCTCAGAACCTGGCTGCAGGGACTGGAGGCTCCTTCTCCACCAAACATCTGGAGAACTGGACCATCTGGTCCATGATGGTCCATCCCAGAAGTCCTCTGAGCTCAGAGAAGCTGAACCTCCTCTGAGGAGAACATCAGGTTCTTCTCTGCTCAGTGAAGGCTGAGAACTCTGGATGTAGAGCTGGAGGAAGGTTCTCCAGAACAATCCCTGTTCCCTGAGGTTCTACCAGCTGGTGCTGGATGAAGGTTCTGGATGCAGAACCGTCTGAAGCATCAGAGATCAGAGCTGTCCAGCTGAAGCTGATGTTCCTGCAGGTTCCCCGAATGGTTTCAGGATGTTCTGCTCTGCAGAGGAACATCCAGAACCTTCCAGATGTTCTCTGAGGAACTTTATCTCTGTAGTTTTGATCTATTCAATATCTTTGATCTTCTGACCCTGTTGTCTCCATCCTGCTGATTCCTGGTCAGAAATCGTTCTCCTCCCAACTTCTCCTGGAAAGTGTTGCAGCCTGAAAAGAGGAGCAGAGTTCTGTGGACCTGTTCTTGGTTCTCTGCTTGGTTCTGGGTTCTCCAGGAGAACCTCCAGTCGGTGGTTAACGTGTCCTCTGTCTCCTCCAGCGTCTCCGTATTACCGAACCAAACTGAGGGGCCTGTACACCACAGCTAAGGCCGACGCCGAGGCCGAGTGCAGGTGAGGTTCTCCTCTGAGTACCTGAGGTTCTCCTCTGATTACCTGATGTTCTCCTCTGAGTACCTGAGGTTCTCCTCTGAGTACCTGAGGTTCTCCTCTGAGTACCTGAGGTTCTCCTCTGAGTACCTGAGGTTCTCCTCTGAGTTCCTGATGTTCTCCTCTGAGTACCTAATGTTCTCCTCTGAGTACCTGATGTTCTCCTCTGAGTACCTAATGTTCTCCTCTGAGTACCTGATGTTCTCCTCTGAGTACCTGAGGTTCTCCTCTGAGTTCCTGATGTTCTCCTCTGAGTACCTAATGTTCTCCTCTGAGTACCTAATGTTCTCCTCTGAGTACCTGATGTTCTCCTCTGAGTACCTGAGGTTCTCCTCTGAGTACCTGATGTTCTCCTCTGAGTACCTGATGTTCTCCTCTGAGTACCTGATGTTCTCCTCTGAGTACCTGACGTTCTCCTCTGAGTTCCTGACGTTCTCCTCTGAGTTCCTGAGGTTCTCCTCTGAGTTCCTGACGTTCTCCTCTGAGTTCCTGAGGTTCTCCTCTGAGTACCTGAGGTTCTCCTCTGAGTACCTGACGTTCTCCTCTGAGTACCTGATGTTCTCCTCTGAGTTCCTGACGTTCTCCTGGTTCTCCTGCTTCATCTCTGTGTTCCTCTCCTCTGTCAGCATCCTGCGCCACGATCTGGACAAGATCGCAGAAATCAAGTCTCTGCTGGAGGAGAGGAGGATCGGTAGGTTCTGGTTCTGGTTCCGTGTGCAGCGGTTCCTCTCCTTCCACCTCAGCTCCGTTCTTCACAGACGTTCTGCTCCTCAGCTGCTAAGATGGCGGGAGTCTACAGCGACAGCGACCCGCCCAGGAAGACCATGAGGCGCGGCGTCCTGATGACGCTGCTGCAGCAGTCGGCCATGACGCTGCCGCTGTGGATCGGCAAACCCGGAGAGAGGTACCCGGTCAGAACCGTTCTGATGGTTCTGGTTCCGTCCTGATGGGTTCTGGTACCAGGTCCGAGCCGTTCTGATGGTTCTGGTACCGTCCTGATGGGTTCTGGTACCAGGTCAGAGCCGTCCTGATGGGTTCTGGTTCCGTCAGAGCCGTCCTGATGGGTTCTGGTACCGTCCTGATGGGTTCTGGTACCCGGTCAGAACAGTTCTGATGGGTTCTGGTACCGTCAGAGCCGCCGTGATGGGTTCTGGTACCCGGTCAGAACAGTTCTGATGGGTTCTGGTACCGTCCTGATGGGTTCTGGTACCGTCAGAGCCGTCCTGATGGGTTCTGGTACCGTTAGAACCGTCCTGATGGGTTCTGGTACCAGGTCAGAACCGTTCTGATGGGTTCTGGTACCGTCCTGATGGGTTCTGGTTCCGTCAGAACCGCCCTGATGGGTTCTGGTACCGTCAGAGCCGTTCTGATGGGTTCTGGTTCCGTCAGAGCCGTCCTGATGGGTTCTGGTACCGTCAGAGCCGTTCTGATGGGTTCTGGTTCCGTTAGAACCGTCCTGATGGGTTCTGGTACCAGGTCAGAACCGTTCTGATGGGTTCTGGTACCGTCCTGATGGGTTCTGGTTCCGTCAGAGCGGTCCTGATGGGTTCTGGTACCGTCCTGATGGGTTCTGGTACCGTCAGAACCGTCCTGATGGGTTCTGTTACCGTCCTGATGGGTTCTGGTACCGTCAGAACCGAGGTCCAGCCTGAAGGTCCCTGACTGCTCCTTCGCTCCGTCTCCAGCCCAGCAGCTCCTTCTCCTCCTCAGATGTTGGTTCTCTCAGGTTCTAGATGCAGATTCTGGTTCTGCTGCTGCTTCTTCTGGACCTGATCCTCCTCCAGACGTTCCAGAACCTCCAGAACCTCAGCTGGACGGTTCTCCTGGAGAACTTTGCTGCAGACTTCTGCTGCTTCCTGGACAGAAGGAGCTTCTTTCTTCTCCTTATTGTCCTCTGAGCTCCAGTCGTCCTGCTTCTGGGTCCAGGCTGCCGCTCAGGAGACGCTGGTTCTGAAGCTGGTTCTGAAGCTGGTTCTGAAGCTGGTTCTGAAGCTTCTCCTGAGCAGAACCTCTCAGCGTGAAGCTGCAGAGGTCCGTTCCTGCATGGCGGTCTGGAGGAGGAGGAGGAGTGATGAAGACCAGAACATCTGCTGGTGAGGCTGGAATCAGGCGGAGGAGCAGTTGGACCTGAACGGACCCGGCTGTAGGACACGGTGCGTCTGTGTGAGGTTCTGCTAACCGACCGGGCCTTTCCGGGCCGACCCGGACTCTCCCTTAGCCCCCCCCCGCTGTGCGGCGCCGTCCCGGCCAGCGGCGACTACGTGGCCAAGCAGGGCGACAAGGTGGCGGCGCGGGTGAAGGCGGTGGACGGAGACGAGCAGTGGATCCTGGCCGAGGTGGTCAGCTACAGCCACTCCGCCAACAAGTGAGGCCCAGGCCCGGTTCCGTCAGGCCCGGTTCCGTCAGGCCCGGTTCCGTCAGGTCCGTCAGACGCCCGGGGTTCTGCTGACTCTGCTCTCTCTGCAGGTACGAGGTGGACGACATCGACGAGGAAGGCAAAGAGTGAGTAGACGCCGGTTCTCTCCGTGGTTCTGCTGGACCGGACGTTAAGGTCCGACCCGCCGGGTTCTCCACACCTGGTCAGAACCAGAGTCAAGGTAAGGAACCCAGAACCTTCTGACCTGTTCCTGGGTCAGAAGGTTCTGGTTCTCCATCTGCTGCTCCTTCAGTCAGAACCAGGAAGCTGGAACCGCTCCAGCTGAGGCAGAGACCCGGACCTGACCCAGGTGGACCGGTTCCGCTCCAGCAGTTCTGTTTCAGCTGCTGCAGCTTTCTGTGGTTCTTTGACCAGGAGAACTCGTCCAAACGGGTCAGAATCTGGTTTCATTAAGCGTCCTCCCAGGTTCTGAAACAAACGGTACCAACTGGACCGGAAACAGTGGAGGAGCTGCTGCAGGCAGGAAGGATCCAGTCAGAGTCCAGACTGTGACCCTGGTTCTGGTTCTGGTTCTGTAGACTGACCCTGGTTCTGGTTCTGGTTGTGGTTCAGGAGCCTGACCCTGGTTCTGGTTCTGGTTGTGGTTCTGTAGACTGACCCTGGTTCTGGTTCTGGTTCAGGAGACACACGCTGAGCCGGCGGAGGATCATCCCTCTGCCTCAGTGGAAGGCCAACCCAGAAACGGACCCTGAGGCGCTGTTCAGCAAGGACCAGCTGGTTCTGGCGCTCTACCCTCAGACCACCTGCTTCTACCGGGCCCTGATCCACACGCCGCCGCACAGGGTGAGTGGTTCTGCCCGACCCGCACGGGTCCGCTCTCTGGCGCCGGGACGCCCCGCAGAAGTATTCACGCCCCTCGCTTCCACACGCTGGCCCGTTTCAGGGGCGGACGGAGCGGTCCAGAACCGTCGGTACCGGCCGTTACTCTGACCCTCCTAAAGAACCTGCAGGAGAACCGGAGGCTTCAGGATCCTCTGCTGGGTCCAGATCTCAGTGTGAATGCAGAGCAGCGCCTTTTCCTCGCACTAAAGAAATCAGAATAATTTCCCTCTGAGATTATTAAAGTAGTTCTGATTGTGAATAAAAGTTGCCATAGAAACACGATGATCAGATTTAGCTGAGTCAGAATGATTGGGTGGTTCCTGCTGATCTGATCAGTTTAAGGCGCCGTAAACGTGTTTCCACGGTAACGAGCGGCAGAAATACGTCGGGAAGCAAAACTGTCGGGGATCCTGGTGAAACCTGTTAGAGCTTAAAATTGTCGCTTTACTCAGTGACGTTCCATAATTAGAACATCGTGTGAGTCCAGCCTGGAGCTCAGAGGACGAATAAACACGTAGAAAACTATTTTGTAGTTCAGTAAAGACGGAAGTTCTTCTTCTGTGTTTTTTTTTTTTAGGGAACTTTGCTAACTGCGTATGTCGGAGTGGTTTAATTTGAATAAAGCATTATGATCAGATTGTTTTTGGGTTTTAACCTGAAAACGTTTCAGTCTGATGGTGAAATCTGTTGATGATTCTCCCTCCATCAGTTCAGGTTGAGCAGATGGACAGAAAGCAGCTCACCATAAATCCAGCGCATCATCTAGGCTTCTAGGTGGAACGTCGGGTCCGCTCTGACCTCAGATCAGAGATAAACAACATGCTGGATTGTCTCAGATATCCTACCGTCTGTGGTGCCCCCCCCTAGAACAAATGAGCCCACAGCCTGGTGAATGTAACCAGCCAATCAGAACGCGAGCTGAGGGATTCCCCCAAATCTCCCGGTCACATTGTCTCCACTTCCTTAACCAACGTCTTTTCTTTTTGCACTGCAAAAAATTAACTTCTTAAAATTAGTGTTTTTGTCCTTGATTTGAGCAGATAAATAAGATGATCTGTCAATGGAATGAGTACTTTGACCCATAGAATAAGATAATTAGACATCCTGCAGTTGAAATAAGATGATGGAGATGATTTGTGAAAAAAATGTTATTCCATTGGCAGATCATCTTATTTATCTGCTCAAATCAAGGACAGATACACTAATTTGAAGAAGATTTTACTTGTTAGTTCCGTTTCTCCAGTGTGTGTTTTTGTTCTGGGTTAAAATTACTCCACAGACTGTCGCCGTTGTTCTTCCTGCTCGTTTATTTCCTCTAAACTGACGTTTGATCTTGAAGCTTCACAACATTTCCCGTCTGAACGATCTTCAGTGAAACGTGTCGGTGTGTGGAGCTCTGAGCGTCTCTCCGGCTCTGACTGTTTTAAAATGCTGCGTGTGAAGCAGCTCAAGGCTGATCCAGAGAAAACAGATAACCAAACATCATGCTGATGTGAGGAACCCAGAAAGAACCCGGCCAACATTTCTGGACCGGGTTCTTTCAGCGTCTCTCTTTAGTCGGCTGTGATAAACAGGTTTGGACGTCTCTGGTTTGGTTACAGCGTTTCCACCTGTTAGAGCGGCCTAGTCAAAGCCCAGCCTGGGCTGGAGCAGTCTGACACAGAAGCATTGGGTCAGTAGGAGCTGCTGGAGCTCAGATTGCTTCCAGAGGCGGTTCTGAACATGATCGACTCAGACGGGCCCGCCACACTTTTCAGATCGTCCTCCGTAGTAACGATGACAGCAGGTCTGCTCCGGTCACATGACCTCCCCCTGAAACTCGTGAAGGTCTGAGACGCCGCGGGCCGGCTGGGTGGGTGTGAATACTTCTAGCCTCCAGGTGCGTCCCGCCTCCAGCACACCTGGCTCAGGTGAAGGTGTCGGTACGGTGGAAGTGACCCGGCGTGTGTGTGTTCAGCCTCAGGACGACTACTCGGTGCTGTTCGAGGACACGTCCTACGCCGACGGCTACTCGCCTCCGCTCAACGTGGCCCAGCGCTACGTGGTGGCCTGCAAGGAGAACAAGAAGAAGTGAGCGCCACCTGGAGGCGGAGCGCCGACTCACTGGACCCCTTCACCTGCTGGCCACAAGAGGAACTGCAGGGAGGAGAGCGTCAGCCATTAAAGGCCTCCATCGTTTATTTTCATGTCCGCCGTTGGTTCTGCTTATAACTCTGTCATGGTTTTAATATTAAACACTTTATAAATAATTGGTTTCTGGCAGGATTTAGATCTACCTGACATGATGCTTCCTGCTGCTCAGGTCTGTTCAGATACTAAAATGTTAAATTGTTAAATGTTGAACCCTTAAAACGTCACTTTACCTGAACGTTCCAACCGTCCATCAGACCCTGAGGGCCACTGAAGGAGCTGAAGGTTCAGAGTTCTGCATGCAGGCAAAGCCAGAAAGTTGAGTGGAAGGAAAAAGTGCTGGAGGAGGATTGAGAGGATGGTCAAGAAACATCCATTTAAGATTTTGCTGAGATTCACAGGGTTGGCTCTTGATGTCCACCACACAGACGGACCTAGGGACGCCATCAGAACCGACCTACCGGGCCTGAGCAGAACCAGACTTGCTTGTTGGTCCAAAGTCTTTTCAGGTGGAAGCAAAGTTTATATTTCATGTGAGGATCACGGTCCCAGAAGTCCAGAGGGACGTTTCCACAGTCAGTGACGGTTTGGGGTCCCATGTCAGCGGCTGGTTCTGGTTCTCAGAGTAAACGGCTCTGTGGTCGTTTCCAGATTTCTGAGGAAAATATAATTTGTTCTGATTGTCGCTAATCTCCATAAATTCTGTCTGCTGCCACCAGAACTCCTCCTTCCTGAGTCCATCCAGCTTTCTGCTTTATTCCTGTAAAATATATTTGGTTTCTAGATAGACCCGCATGAATGGATCAAATGAAACAGACCCCAAATGTCCAAATAATACTGAATAAAGGAATAAAGCAGTTTAAGTTTATTGACCGTATTATTACACTCCTTTTAAGAATGGAGAACTGCTTTTTTATTTTATTAAAGAGTCTCACCCATGCAGTCGCCTCAAGGCTCCATGCTTGGCCTCTTCCTCTTCTCCTCATCCCTCAGGAGTCAGTTATAATAAACCAGTGTTTAATCTTCTTTTAGGCAGAAGAGTCAGACCTTAAAGTCAGAATCTGACACTGACTGCTACAGACATGAGTTTAAGACTAAGAATCATCTCAGTTAAATTCTGTGGTCCAGTCCAGCTTTTTCAAACTGACTAGAGATTTTAATCTATGCTTTAATTACAATTTGCTTAGATTACTGCACTGCACTTTACTCTGGATTAATAAAACTCTAGAGGCTTGACTGTAGCTGGTCCAAAATGCTGCTGCTCTTCTTTTACTGCTAACAGAAAATAAGTTTGAGCAGCAAATGGTTAGTGGTTCACATTCAGACTGGTTTTAAAATTATTTTGTTTTTAAATGTCTTCATGGCCTTGCTTTCCAGTATGTGTCAGACCTGCTTCAGCTGCACGCTCCCTCTGTTCACTCTGGTCTGCAGATCACGGAGAACGGACTGTCAATCAGCGCTGATGCTGCTGCACAATCTGGTTCTGACCCGGAACGCAGTCCCTGTGGTAAACTGACAGTAAAACCAGAGCGGCCTGATTTATGCTTTTAGATGTTATGTCCACACTCTCCATAAACCTCAACACCACATTAAATTCAACTCAAAGAATACTTTATTATTCTGTAAGGAAAGACAAACTGTTGTATCTGGTGTTCTGGGGTTTCTTTAGAGTTGTTGTAGATGCTGAGGCTGCAGGCAGAAAGGTTCTCCTGTAGTGGTTCTCCTGTAGCGGTTCTCCTGTAGCGGTCCGTACTACAGCGGTTCTGGAGACGCTTCTGACTGAAGACGCTGATGCACGATAGTTTGGTGAAGATGATGCTCCATTTCCTCCACTTCTTCTCCCATGATGGAAGTTGTGTTGGACCCATTCTCGTTTCTCCTGAACAACCATCTCCTTTGCTTTGTTCCCATGATGAGACGATTGTTTCCACGCCACAAAGCGGTCCACCGACTCTCTGGACTCGGCTCCTGATCAAACTGATACACGCGCCGTCTGCAGAGAAATAATCAGAGCGTTTTGTTCATGCAGTCCCACATTTTACACCTTAGTGATAAACACCGTAGTTCAGGGTTTTCCATGTGTTGCACTTCTAAAAACAAACTGTTTTTATTTTATCTCTATTGAAGATTTGGGTTGTGGGGGTTCTGGGTTCTGTTTTTGTTGACTGGGCTTTAGATTTAAATAATTGTAGAACCAGATTCGTCTGACAGAATTGGAGATTCATACATATTTTATTCCTTTTCTGCATCCAAAAACTGGCTTTAGCAGGGACAGCAAATAAAAAAAAGGTAACCGTTCAAATTATGATTCCAACAGTAAACGTTTCCAAGGTGAAACCGACGGGGTTTCTTTAAAAACACTTAATTAAGGCTCAGTTTTTAGCAACACTTTTGTAAATCCAGCATTACTAATCAGCTCAACCAGATTTAGTTGGACTTGCTCAAATACCAAAATAATCAACATAAGGATTCATTTACGGTGAAGAATAAATGCTGGGGATTCTCTTTTTTGACTAAAACCAGAACGCAAAGATGCAATTTAATTATTAAAAGTAAAGAGTTCAACTTTGAAAAGGCAAAGCTCCATCCTGGGTCGGGATGGAAATGGTTTAATTTACAAGGAGCTGAAATGTTTAAAACGTCCACCAGGGGGCAGAGATGAACCGATGGGCCGTAATTGGACAAATGAACGCCTGAAACTTAAAATTCCACACATAGAATACAATCTTTATTCATAAAGCGCTTAAAAACAGCCAACAGCTGAAACAAACTGCTGCACATTGTTACAAGTTAAAACAGATCCATTAAAAAATAGATTAAAAAATAAAAAGTTCTAAAGCAACAGAGAAGAAGCTTATTAGAAACACAGATAATATCAGTAAAAATAAATACCAATGGTATCAATAATTGTGCAATATATACTCTGGTATTATACCAGAGTATATATTGCACAATTATTGATAATATGGCATACTTGGGTAAAACAGATTAAATATTCAAGTTAGACAGAGGAAACAAATTACAGAGTGATGTAAGAAAAATGCAGTCTGCATGATACAGCAGCATCTTGGTGAAGATGATGGCATGTGTGCAAGTTACCTTAGAATCTGGGAGAAAATGTAAATGATGAGAACAGAACCCAGGCAGCAAAAAGCATGATGTAAAAAATACTGACTGAGTTTGTAGTGAACAGCAGAGATAAAGTCTAACAGCAGCTGGGAGGACTAACCTGTAGGAGCTCCTTTTAGTAAAGAGACTGGAATGGGACCAGCATGCTCTGGGGTAGGCCTATGGGAAAAGCATTATCTAACAAATTGACCCGATTCAACAAAAATGTATCTTTGCTTATTGCTTCCCAAACTGGATAAAAACTATAAATAAGGAACCTTCAAAGTTTCTTGGACATTGGGCTTCTATTGCTGAAACACATCCTCAGTGCTGTAGCAGCCTTTTGACGTAGAAAGTTGATTGTTTGGATGCCAGAAGAGCATGTGTGAGAAATTCATGTCTACAACTGACAGCTGACACTAAACAACTACTGTTAGAAAAATGTAAATATCATCATTTTATTTTTATTAAGTTACAGGCATTTGGTCTGTTTCAAGAGTTGGCTTGTAGGAATGTTCTGTTGTTTCAACTTCAAACAGGGAGAACAAATGGTTCTCCCTGATAAGGAATTTATTGCTTACCCGGTGTGTGGTTGAAGTTGGTTGACATCAGGGATGGGCACAAATACATCAAAATGTAGACTTTTGCCCAATTTACTGTGATATCACCAAGACCTTATGCGCTAGGATAGCACAGGTGACAGGTGTCGTTGTGCCAAACGACTTATCCACGCCAGAATTTGAATCCCCTGCGTCAAGAGCGCATTCAGCTGGAAGAATAAATCCAGTCAACTCCGCCTCATTTCCAACCTATTAGGCGTGGAAATGAAGATGTTTTACTTTTCTTAACGAAATATAGCAATGATGTCGTTACATTATCATTCAGTTAGTGTTCGAGGACAGTGTTAGAACCACTGAGGGAGGCGTTGAAGAGGTTGATGGCCACAGGCAGGAATAATTTGCTGTGGCGCTCTGTGGTGCATCTGGGTAAGAGGAGTCTTCTGATTGGCTGAGCAGCAAAACTCGTATCATGTGACCTCTTGGACCGGAGCGCAAAATTTATAATTTTTATCGGCTATAAGTTATTAATGTGCAAGCGAAATCGTGGGAACATTGGTTTTTTGAGATCACTGCTACGTGTAGCAACTGATCCAAGTGACAGAAAGTTTCCCCCTGACAGTTCATACGAAACTTCTTAAGGAGACGTCCTACAGATTCTGGCCCACGGACTAAAATGGATGATTTATTTAGACATTTAAACTGGTAAGCATTTTAACATTTTAAGTGATTTAACACCATAACTAACACAGTACACAACCTTTATCAATGTAAATACCAAAAATCTGGTTGTTACATTAATACTGTAAAACATAAAAAAAGGCAAATTGCAAACTCAAGTGTTGCGATCTAAGCTTGTGAGCTCAACTTGTAAGCTTTATGCTGTGTAACCTTACCTTGTCTAAACCGTGGATCAAAAGAAGTGCTCTAGTTTTCATGTTCTGCCCTCTGCTCACCCAGATTCAATCATAATTTGTTACATTACAATATTACTGTCTTTGAATTGTAAGGTATTACACTACATTTACATTACTTTCACCAAAATAACAGGAAATATGGATTTCTTCATGTGTTCAGTGCAGCTCATTACACGGCAGGAGGTGATGTGGTATGGCATAATGACTGAGCTAGGCTTTAGGCTAACAAAAGAACAATATAATGGTTGCAGTTATGGCTCATGGGACAATGTAGGCCCCAAAGGTCAAAGGTCACTCACAACTTAATCTAGTAAAATATAGCCATAGTGAAATTGTATGTTGACTTTAAATAGTTCTCATCATTGCTGGTTGCCTTTTTTTCCACTTACTACAAATAGTTTGAGAATAATGGCTTTGTCCGTAAAAGCAACATTTTAGTTATTCTCACTACTTGAAATGAGAAGTATAGCCTAAGCATGTTAGATCTGTTGCATGGATGGCAGAGATAACTCAAATTCCTTTTCTATAGTCATCTAAACAGGGCAATTAAATTCCAGGACCAGCATAGATGACTTTTTTTAATTCTTGGATAATCTTCTCTGGTGCCAATTAAGCATTTCTCAATTTTGGATTAAAAAGCAAAGTAACTTCAGTTACTGAGAATTGTACCGAGTAAAATATTACTGAAATTGTATTGGTAATGCCTTACATTACTGCATTACTGCAAAAAGCAATACATTACTGCAGCCTAATTAAATAGGGCTTGGGCGTCATGACGTAATTATTTGCGTGGCCGCCATGTTGATGGCCTCCGTTACCGCTACTCAGACTACTGCCTATGACTACCGCGTACTGTACTCCCTCTCAGCCGTGTTTTAATTTGATTAATTTCACCTTAACTTGATTTCAACCATGGTAAACCGTTGCTGTATTGTGGGCTGTAACAGCGCAACACATGATCGCCATGGGAAAAACATAGAAACAGATTAATTTTCCACCGCTTTCCTGCCTGGAGGCCACGGAGACCAAGTGTCAGAGATAACAAAGAGTCGTTGGCTCGCTTTGATCGCGGCTGTAAGACGACCGAACATAACTTTCTACAGTATCCCGATGTCAATGAGAGTGTGTTCCCTCGGTGCTGTTAGAAAACAGCACCGAGGTGCAGGAGCTGGACCGACGGCAGAAAGAAATGCCAACAGTTAAAGAATATTTAGGCTGAAACTGCTGTTTATGTCCCATTGAGCTGCTGGGGAGAGTCAGTCTGGTCAGAAGGACAAAATGGAAACTCATCCAGACCTTCAGCAGTTTAAATGGAAATTATTTCATTAACGGGTCAGAAAGAACTTAGCGTGGCTCTGACCCAGATAACACCAACGTCCAGCTTTGCATTGAGGTGTTCAGTTCAGTTCAGCTGGTTGTTCTTCTGGGAACAATGCCTCCCTTTATTCAAATACTCTTCAACTGCCTGAACCTCCAACAAAGATATTTCACAAGCATTTACATGTAACTGACTTCCTTTGTTATCACTGTCAAAAATGAATCTGATAGGAACCCAAAGAACAGCATATCTTTTGTGTCTTTAGGGAAATTATTCCTCACCTTTATCAATATAGCTAGTCTAACTATTGCCATCATGCAGGTTTTACAAATGCACAAGGTTTTTTCACGTGAAAACATTTCAATTTGTATGTCACTACTTTTGGATGGGCCTATATTGTAGCTTGCTTGACAAGCTTTAGCTGAAAAGTGAGTCAACTCTGAGAATCTTACATCTGGACTAAAAGTAGAAAGCCTGTTGTTCATGCCAGGAATCACAGTCAACACTGGGGCTGAGCACCCCTAAAGGTCAGATCCTAGAATTGCCTCTGATCACCACCAACAGAATAAGAAGCAGGTTCAGTAGTAAAGCAGGTTAAATTAACCTTGTGGTATAGGTAGAGCATCTAATAGTAGAGCCGGGAGTTCTAATTTTCTTAACTACATGATATCTGCAACCGCAGGTGTATCTATTAGCAAGTTTACCACTTCCTGTAGGTTAACTATCACTTTATCACTTAGCCATGTTCTTAGTATACACCCCCTTTGCCTGCACTTGGTTGTGTACAATTTTAAAGTGCATAGCACTGACCTTAGTTGAAGAAAGAAAACTGAAAGCTTACAACAAGGTTGTATTT
Source organism: Fundulus heteroclitus (assembly GCF_011125445.2). Lineage (NCBI taxonomy): Eukaryota > Metazoa > Chordata > Actinopteri > Cyprinodontiformes > Fundulidae > Fundulus > Fundulus heteroclitus. The sequence goes on along the minus strand of NC_046376.1, from coordinate 1,874,711 downwards.
TCTGCCTAAACTTGGTCTAAATTTCTCCTGCACTTGGTTGTTTATATTATTTTAAAGGAATTTGACTTTCAAAGTTTACCAAAATCTAAAAAATGTAATTCAAACTGCATTTGCTTTGTTTTACTTTTTACTTATTTTTTTTATTACATTACTTGAGTACATCAATTTTTACAGTAATTTTCATACTTAAGTACAAGACATTTCAGATACTTTAAGACTTTTACTCAAGTAACAGTTAAGTCAGTGACTTGGACTTTTACCAAAGTTATATTTTGGAGAGGTACCTATACTTTTACTTGACTCTGAGATTTCAGTACTTTATACAACACTGTCTATTAGCCTCCCGGATAACAACAATGCTACCACCGAGTAAACGTGACTACGGTTGGTTTTTAAACATAATGCTGATTTTCATTTAGACTTGCTATTACAGCATCAACAGAGTGAATGGCTTCACCACAACGGACCACTGTACCGGTCCGTTGTGGTGAAGAGAGAACTGTGCCAAAAGGCGAAGCTCTCGATTTACCGGTCGATCTACTTTCCTACCTTCATCAAGCTTTGGGTCGTGACCATAGATGAGGCCCAGGGGAAGACCCAGGACATGCTGGAGGGACTATGTCTCTCGGCTGGCCTGGGAACGCCTTGGGATTCCCCCAGAGAAGCTGGCCAAGAGGGACGTCTGGGCCTCCCTACTGAAGCTGGTACCCCCGCGACCCGACCCCGGATAAGAGGAAGAGTATGGATGGATGGAGTGAAATAACGTCAATTTATTGGTGTTTGTGTAAATAGGATTAAACTCAAGCTTAAGTAAACCATGGACACAGGAAGTTCCTCGACACGTCATTTCTGGTCGATCATCATAATGTTGGCGGGTTAATCCTAAATTATCAATTCAAGTCCTAATAATTTCCTGGAGGTATAATCACAGTAATTAAAATCAAGTGTCCTAATGTTTACTTATTCACAAAGCAAATGATTCTCTAAAATGTTATTTTATCAAATAGGATTCACTGAATTATTCTGATGATGATGATCAACCACTTTATTTTGTCTTTTGTTTCTTTTGTGTGTACATAGTTTCTCAGCTTTTTTTATCTTCATTTTGCTTAGTAGTTTAGTTACGTTTCTATAGCCTAGTAGAGAGGATTTGTTGATTGAAATATAGTGTTAATTCAGATAAACAGCATAAACAGCATAAACAGCAAGGGGAGTGGTGGCCTAGTGGTTAGAACGCAGAGCTTCGGTCCCAGAGGCTCTGAGTTCAACTCCCACAGACTACCACTCTGGGTCCCTGAGCAAGACCCTTAACCCCCAATTGATCCCCAGGCGCCGCACAGTGGCAGCCCACTGCTCCCCAAGGGGATGGGTTAAGATGCAGAAGTGAATTTCTCCATTGTGAGATCAATAAAGTTCAATTATTATTATTACATAGTGATATTTATTGGGTGTTCATTTATTTCTGTTAGTGAATTCTTATAGTTGAGGAGAAGTTGTCACTCCTTTATTCTGTGTGTGCAGAGTTTGCTGTTAAAAGATTGCCAGAGCTCGAATCATTCCTTTCACCTATTGTCCTGATATCAGCTGTTTGGGCTGATATTCATCGGGTAATACCTGGTGTCCATTTAAACCTTCAGCAGTTTAAATGGACATTATTTTATTAACGGGTCAGAAAGAACTCAGCAAGGCTCTGACCCAGATAACACCAACGTCCAGCTTTGCATTGATATGTTCAGTTGGTCCTTCAGCTGGTCGTTCCTCTGGGAACAATGCCTCCCTTTATTCAAATACTCTTCAACTGCCTGAACTTCCAACATAGATATTTCACAAGTATTTACATATAACTAACTTCCTTTGTTATCACTGTCAAAAATGAATCTGATATGAACACAAAGAACAGCATGTCTACTGTCTGGGTTTATGACCTGAAAGGAGCCATAACTGTGTTTAATGTCCTGCAGCTGTGAGGGTGTGGATGAAGCAGATATGCACCACTATGACTGATGGAGCCTGTTCTTGTTTCTGGTCCTCAGCTTTAGCTCCAGTCCTCTGGTTCATCATTAAACCGTCAGGTTTCAGGCTGAACTTTATGCTGCAACATGCAGGTTTCAGGATAAGCAACACTCTATCTGGGATCCTAATATGTTTTTTACATTCTCCATTTCAGCCTCAAAGGCGGTCTGACTAAAAACAGTTTAACTATAAATCACCCTCAAAGCTCTGAATCATTCTTGTGTTTTGCTCCAGCTGTTAGCAATACAATGGTGTACTTTAATTCACAGTGGACATCAGATTGGTCTGATAACTGATACAACATTATCAGACCAAGTGACTTTAACTGGCACACGTTGCTACCGATGTGAGGACATTAAATGTAGTGATTCACGTTTTGAATGGTGAACGGGGATAAAAGCACCTGCTCCGAGGGAAAGGAGGGGGGGGGGGGCAAGCGCTGAGGCACAGAAATACGGTGCATCATGCATGTAGTTAAAAAATGCAGAAATAATAAAAACGAAACCTATAAACAGACCAAGTGGCGTTTTAAACTGCATCTGGTTAGCAGAACTGTTTTATGATCCAGCGTGCAGCCATGGCTGGTTCTGAATGAACCGGTCATCTGGCAAAATCTGAACCACTTCCCGAAGCAGTCATACGCGCTTTACGGAGACGCCCCCTCCATTACTCGACACACGCCTCGAAGCCTCGGCACATAACGTAACATCACTACTAAATGTCATTTCCCTCTAGACGATTTGGGTCGTAACACAAACCTTTGTTCATATTCCTGCTGCTATATTGTTTGAAATGAGCTGCTGCTTTCATCCATAAACTCATTATAATCATTGAAGTTTGACAAACATGCATCTTTTCCATGCTTGCTGTATTGTTAGTAGATTATAACCTTTGATAATCTGCTGAGTTTTTCTAAATTGAAGGTTAGATTTTAGTAGAAAGTAAAGAAGGTGAACTTTATTTTTAAAGTCTCCGCCTTAGCTAAGGCTTGGGTATCTAAGGACTGATGAGAGGATGTAACAGGAGATGGATAGATGGAGCTTCATCTAAGTGAGTGAAATTGGCATGTTTGACCAACTAAGCCACTTAGTTGGTCAAACATGGAACTACAAGGCTGCAGTTGCACAGAAGCGTGACACATCTTTGCTTTTCCAACCTAAACACGGTCATCCACATCCTGTCCTGTCTGTCACAGTACAGTAGTCGGACAGCCTGTGAGAAAAAAGTTATCCCCCAACAGTGTTAAGACAAAGAAGGTACATAAACAAGAAACAGGCGGAGGAAAGTCTAGAGAGATGGAGGTTTGTCCTGGATGAGGAGAAAAATCAAGGTTAGCTGGAGCAAGACAAGTGGAGTCGTGAGGTTATAGGAAGCAGAGATAAAGAAGGTGGAGGATTTCAAATAGTGAGGGTCAAAAGTACACAGAAATGGTGAGTGTGGAAAAGAGGTGAAGATACGTGTTCAAACAAGTTAAAACAAGTGGAGAGAAGTGTCAGGTGTGTTGTGTCTCAGTGAGAATTAGAGGAAAGGTGTGGAGGATATTGGTGAGACCAGAGATGTTGTCTGTTTCAGAGCCACTGAGAAAGAGACAGAAGGCAGAGCTGGAGGTAGCAGGATGAAGATATTAAGGTTCTCTTTGGGGGTGACGAGGACGGAGAGGATCAGTAATTAGATCACGAGAGGGAAAGCTCATGTTAGATTTTTTGGAGATACATCCTGAGAGGCTAGCCTGAGATGGTTTGCATGTGTACAGGTAAAGTCTCTTTAACATGAAGAAACCTCCAGCAGAACTACAACTAGGCTCTGAGTAAAGGGTCATCTGCCACGGCTGACTGAAGGTTCGAGAAGACAGAGCAGAGACAAAAAAAACCCAGAGAAGCTCACGTTGATCCAGCAGTAAAAAGTAAAAGGGAAATGGCAGCAGTGGCTCCTTTAGTGGCTTAATCCTGAAGACAAATACAGCTAAGCAGATTGGGGGAAGAGTCATGGCTGTGGTGAAACAGGACCTGACCGGCCCGTTAGTGTCCTGAAAATCAGAGAGAGGCCCAAAAGATGTGACAAGTTTGTTGGCTAAAGCTGAGCAGGTCTGACCAGCAGTTGGACAAGATTCAGCTTCCTGGGTTCCTTCATGATCAGAAGTGAATGACTTAGACCAACCTCTATAGGGGGCTGCTTCATCCAGGCTGTCACTCCTTACTCTGACTCTGTCGGCTCTCATGGGCAGTGGGGGTCTTTTACGTTATGTGACGCAATAGAGGACATCTTAGTTATTTTCCTCCTACTGAACGCCGACCTTCCAACTGGGACGGACTCTTTTTAATGACATGGAGGGATATTCCTGAGAGGGCGATGCTCTTATCAGCTGGTCCTTCCTTTGGTGGCCATGAAAGGACCAGAGGAGCCTGGCTGCTGAGGGAGGGGGGGGGGGGGGGGGGCGTGTCCAGATGCATGGCTATAAAAACAGTCATTTAGGAGAACTCCATCATTCTGCTGCTGACTTCCACAGAACCTGGATCAGACGGCAGAACCTCCACAAGTCCTCCGCAGGTGAGACCAGAACTCGTCTTCACTGAAGCTGCTCTAGAGATGAAGAGGATGGTACCGATGTTCTGCTAGCTTAACTTTTATTACAACCTGCTCTGGGTTCAGCTCTCCTCTCCTGATTTATTTTAACAACTTCAGATGAACAAGAGAGAAATATGGATCCTTTTAGCAAAATGTCTGATTCCAGTTACAGCTGCTTAGAAACTTTTCTGACTGCTTGGATAACTTTTATTAACAACAGATTATTAGGAAACTGCTTTATTTTGTGTTGTTCCCTAGATTTTTTTTATAATCATAATCTGGGAAATCAGGATAACAATATTAAGATTGTCTTCAAGCAACTGACTTTCATATTATAAATTAGCATCCAGTAAATATACTTTTAGGTGTTTTACTGCGCTGTAAAACCTTTAGGAAGTATCGGCTCTCTTGAGTAAAACTTCTGGCTACTCATAGTGACTGCATGGTATTTTAACCAGACACCTGCAGTTTATGTCAGAGTGAGACGTCATGCTTTTACACCAGCTTTGTTGTTTTAATGTTATTTTGAACTCATTGAGCCTTTGGAGGGCAATTCAACGTACAGCAAACAATAGATATTGTCATTAAAAGTGTTGGGCTACACCTCCAAATTATTTTTTTAAATGGATATTAAATATACATTAAACAAACCAGAGACAACGTTTGAGCGTGTTAACACATGCTTATTTTCAACACCAGTGCATATGAGGCCTTTAGAAAAAGTACATAGAAAACTGCATAGTACAGTAAAAATAATTACATACAATCACAGACAATTCAAATCCAAAGTTATGGATTCGGGAGCTCCAGTCACTTCCATATCTGCAGGTGTAGAAGGTTTGCTGTAGAGAAGGTTAAATGGCCTACAGAGCCCTTATTTCAACCTTCTAGAAAACCCTTTGGACTGAACTGGATCAGATGCAAAAATTCTGGGTTTTCATCTTTGACTCCCAAAAGAGAATAAATCTTAAAGAAGATGGAAGAAATGCTAAAGTTACTATTGCAACATCAACAAATCTGACCCATTAGATTAAGAATAGGCTGTCAAAGTTCATGTATGTGTAAAAACTGACAACCAAATACTTTAAGCAATATGGTGTATCTACAATAAATGCTGTAATGGTTTCATACTTTTTAAGTAGATTTTTTATTCCATGTTTTCAATTAAATTAAATTAAATTTTATTTATAAAGCTCCAATAAACATCATATCATCTCAAGGCTCTTTATAAAGTTAAATTCTATTAGATCCTCCAGGTTGGTGAGAAAGTTTCCTCTCTAAGGAAACCCAGCAGGTTGCATCAAGTCTCTCCAAGCAGCATTCACTCCTCCTGAAAGAGCGTAGAGCCACAGTGGACAGTCGTCTGCATTGTTGATGGCTTTGCAGCAATCCCTCATACTGAGCATGCATGAAGTGACAGTGGAGAGGAAAACTCCCCTTTAACAGGGAGGAGAACCTCCAGCAGAACCAGAACCAGGCTCAGTGTGAACGCTCATCTGCCTCCACCCACTGGGGCTTAGAGAAGACAGAGCAGAGACACAGAAAGCTCAGAAGCTCACATTGACCCAGGAGTACTTTCTATGTTAGAGAAGACAGAGCAGAGATACAGAAAGCACAGAAGCTCACATTGACCCAGGAGTACTTTCTATGTTAGAAAAGACAGAGCAGAGACACAGAAAGCTCAGAAGCTCACATTGACCCAGGAGTACTTTCTATGTTAGAGAAGACAGAGCAGAGACACAGAAAGCACAGAAGCTCACATTGACCCAGGAGTACTTTCTATGTTAGAGAAGACAGAGCAGAGACACAGAAAGCTCAGAAGCTCACATTGACCCAGGAGTACTTTCTATGTTAGAGAAGACAGAGCAGAGACACAGAAAGCTCAGAAGCTCACATTGACCCAGGAGTACTTTCTATGGTAGATGGTAATAGTGGATGATCTGCCTCCCCTGATGATGTCACAGCTAACAGAACGCCAGACCAGGTGTACCTTCTATGACGAGAAAAATGACAGAGAACAAAAAGTTAGTTGGTTATTTTTTGGATACTTTTACTTTATTCTGTAAAGTACCAAAATCTGTACATAACTTTGTAAATATTTTTAAATATTAAAGCAGATTTATTTATTAGTTATTCTGTACTTGAGTAATTTTCTTACTGAATACTTTTTTGTTTCTTTCTTGAGTAACTTTTTGATTGGTCATGTTTTAGTTTTACTTGAGAACAACATGCAGGGATTATAGTCTTACTTGATGAACATTTTTGGCTATTCAACCCACCTATGAAAATTTGTAAGAAATGGAAAACTGCAGCTTGTGCATTCATCCATTCAGAAGACGTTACAACTGTGATCCATCTGAATGTTGCTGTGCTTGTCCCCAGTCATGAAGTCCTCTGGCCTGGTGCTGCTGCTGCTGTTTTCCTTCCTGATCTGCAGCCTGAGCGTCCCTCATGCGTCCAACCAGCAGGACAACCGCGCTCTGCAGAAGAGAGGCAACACAGCGAAGAAAGTAAAGACAGCAGCAGAATACTTTCTGAAGATAGTAACTGCTCTGAAACCTTTCATTGCTCTCATACCAGAGGCAGGGGATTATTTAAATGCTATCATAGATGTTGCAAACGATGTTGCTGGTACATCTCCAGAAAAACAGCTTCTGGCTTTTCTGAAGGCAGAATTTGACAATCTGAACTTAAAGATAGATGAAAACCAGAAGCAACTGGAATGGAACATTTGGAGCAGTGGTCAGTACGGGGATCTGGAGAAGAAAATAAGTGTAGCATGGAATAAAATGCAGGATCTGTTGAATAATTGTCCTGAACCGTGCGCCGTAAGTCTGAGAAAAGATGGAAAAGATAAAGTTATTGAAAATTTCTTCAAAAAGGCAGAGAAGTACGTGGGGGATCTGCACTTTCTCATTGTTGGTAAAGGTGGATACAATCCTGACTATGCAAAGCTACTAAAAGACCATGTCAGATGTCATGAAAAGAGCATCAAAATATACTCCGCCATTAATGCAGCGCTCGTGTATAAGGCCATCACTATGACCCATTTCTATAACCGCTTTAATAACATTGCAACAGATAAAGATAATCTAGCTAAGAAAGCATATGAAATATCTGCTGCTATGTTCCAGATCCAAAAGAACTGCATTTCAGAACCTGATGCATTTGTTGTATTAGATGTTAAAGACTGCATCAAACCACCAGTGAAGCGTACAGATCTGGCACAGGAAATCAGGAAGTATCTGGATTACACATACGACCGCTACGACTGGATGGTTGTTGCTTATTATTCAAATCTTAAGGCTCTAAATAAATGGAGGGAGAAAAAAATTCTGACAGGATTTACTCCAGCAGTAGTGGGAGAAATTGGTGTGGCTGTAGCCAAACAAGCTAAAGGAACCCATAGGAAAACAAATCAGGTGATGACTGCCATTAAGGGGTGTATTGATGAAACTGTAAAATGTGATAAAGTGGAAACTAAGTTAGAGAGCTGTTCTAAAGATGTGGATGGGACTAAGGTGAAGGAGATGTATTCAGCCATCAATGTTTACGTCCGTAAAAGCCATGACAGTGTTGAAGCTTTAAAAGCAGAAGAAGCACCTACAGAAGACTTGCTGGATTCCAGAGAAGGAAATAAAATCCCGTACATTTACACAGGGAAATGCAACGAAATCAGTCTTTTTAGTACAAAAACGGCTCTTTACTCCGGACATTTCAGGGTTCTGATTAAAAGTGACGAAGAGTGGATGAAGGTTGATCCCTGTAAAAATGTGGACTGTGGTGGTGATAAAAGAGGGAAATGTGTCCCGGTGCAGAGCGCCCGCATCGGACTGTGTGAGTGTCAGGAGGGCTACTATGGAGAGAAATGTGAGGAGACCATGGAGGACTACATGAAAAGCTTATCTGGTACAGAAGCTGCCAAATCACCAAGCAGCATGGGCTAAGATAAACGAACCCGTCTGATATCCTCAGAAGAGTTAATTTTTCACCTAAAACAATCCAACCAAAACGTTTTTTAGTCTAAATCTGGTAAAAACCAACATTCCTGGTGCAGAAAAACCTCTCCTGAATATTTTGAAGAGAAGAACCGGCGGTCCTGTGACTTTAAATTCATGTTTGCAAATCTCTACCTTCCCAGGGTAAAACTCAGACGGGTCCGTTTACATGATGGGTTCTGGTGTTTCTAACTTTCCTCCCAAAGCTTTAAAGTGAGACTGCAGAATAACTGAGAAACTGTCTAATATAACAACACACACGGTTATTATTAACAGAGGGGAACTTTCTCCCTCAGAGCTCATTAATGTTGTAAAAACCACAACAGCAATCCCCTGAGTCCATGTCTGAGCAGAGGATTCAGAATCTGTTTCGCGTTTTTGTCAGAAACCTGTAAAACTGGAAGGTTTTTGTGGATCTTCTCATGTTTGAGCTGTTCTGCTGAGAACTTCCTGTTAGCAACCAAATGTTTTTCCTGCTGAGAGCTTCTGTCCATCTGTGACCAGGAAACCTAATAAAGTCTTGCCACCATGCCTTAACTTGTCTGTTTTTACTGGAATCGGATCAGAGGTGTGTTTGGTTCTCCGTTCTGACTGAGGGTTTCTGTTCATGAGCTGATGTGGGTCCTGGGTGAACCTGCTGCAGTTTTACTGACGTATTGTCGGTATCTGAAGCTTTCATCCATAGGCCAATCAGCAGGAATAACTCAACCCTCTCAGGTAAAGCCACAGTCTGAGTCCAGAGACACTTCCTGGGAAAATTAAAACTGATTAATCATGAATCTCATGATGTTCTGTTAACTTAATGGGTAAATCAGCTGTGGCACACAGGATGGTGGATGGACCCACACATAAATTAATGAGATCATTTGACTAAATAAATTCCTCTTATGTGTAGAAATAGATGTGTGCTGCATTGTGAGAGTCTTTCCTCAGCCGATGAGTTAAAGTGTAGCCTGAGGATACCGGCTGGCACGGGGCTGATTCTTTGTCTCCAAAGCACGTTAGCAGAGCTGCCGTTGAAGTTTCACAGGTTTATGACTTAGTTAGTGCTGCATACTTTTGACATTACTAATCAGTAACTTAAGCTGCCTTAAAGAGACACCGCACCATTTCAGTTTTTCCAGGAGGCAGGAAGGAAGCTGGTCTCAGATCTGTATAAATCCTCCTCAGCACCAAATGGGCTGCAGAGATAAAACGGAGTCGGTCCAGTTGGTGGAGATATTTGAAATATCTAGGTTGACACCTGTCGTGTTTCTTTGGGGTTTTAAGTCTCTCAAAACATGAACACAGAGACAAGATGTAACATTTTGGAGAGAGTGACGCGTTCTGGACAAACAATACTCATCAGTTCTCACAGTTTAGGTCCGTAGGGATCAACTCTGCAGAGAAAAAGCTCCTGAAAAGGTTCTGATGAACTAAGATGAAACCACCTGTTGTGCTATTATTACACATGTTTTAAGTTATTTAATGTTTAATAAATAACTCTCTGTCTGTTAGGTATTGTCTGGTGAATATCAGCCCAATCAGCTGATATCAGGACAATCTTTGGCGATCTTTGACGATCTTTTAACAGCAAACTCTGCACACATATAGAATGAAGGAGTGACAACTTCTCTTCAAGTTCAATAATTTATTAACAGAAATAAAATGAACATCCAGAGAACATCACTATATAATGCTGTTTATCTGAAATAACACTATATTTCAATCAACAAATCTTCTCTATGAGGCTTGTGAAACTTAATTAAACTACTAAGCAAAATGAAGATAAAAAGAAGCTAAGGAACTATGTACATACTAAAGAAACAAAAGACAAAGTGGTTGATCATCATCATCATCATCATCATCATCATCATCATCATCATCATCATCATCATCATCAGAATGATTCAGTGTATCCTGGTTCACTGCAGATCTAAGTTAAAGAACCAAAGTTCATCTTAAAGAACATAAAATGAGGTTAAATTAGCTTAACTAACTCAGAACATGTGGTATGTGTTCCAACCCATTCACAATGCAAATCCTGAGTTAAAAAAAACATTATTTGATGAAATAACATTTTAAAGAATGATTTGCTCAGTAAGATCCGTAACTTTAGGATGCTTGATGTTATTGTTATTAAAGCTGGATGACATTAAATTTCCTGCATCTTGTCACGTTTTGTAGACTGAACCCAAACACAACCACAGCAGAGTATAGTTTAACAGTTTATTGAAGTTTGTGGATAGTGGAGGAAGGAATCAAGAGTCTGTGCTGAGCTGCAGCAGGAGGATGGTGAAGGCAGGAACTGGCAAGTGGGACGGAGCCAGGGCACAGAGGCAGCAGAACCAGAAGCACAGCAGAATGGAGACTTGGAACCAGGCTTGACCCGCAGCACGACAGAATGGAGACTTGGAGTCAGGCTACAGCAGGCTGACGGAGAATGGAGGAACTTCGGACTGGACGAGACTGGATGAGGTGAGCAGCAGAAACAAAGGTAAACAGGAAAACAGAACGAACCGACGAGGAATCACAGAATGCAGTTAGCTGGCTAATTAGTAGCTGACAGGTGTGGAGGATTACTGAACCAGAGACTGGAGCTGTATGGAAGGTGGAAAGTGTCTGAGTCTGTGCATGGTGCAGCAGACAGGCTGAATCATGACAGCACCCCCCCCCCCCTTAAGGCCGGCTCCTAGACGGCCAAACGAAAACAGACAACAAAAGAAAACGACCCACCCACGGAGGGAGGCACTGGACGGTAGGCTATAGTCATATAAACAAAAAACGACCCACCCAGGGTGGGCGGAGGGAGGTACTGGACGGTGGGAACCAAAAAAAAATCCAAAAAACAGAAGAAACCAAAACACAAATCTACCCCAACAGGGTGAACAAAGGACAGTGTGGTTAGGCACTAGATGCCCAGGAGGAGGGACCTCTGGTGGGCGACCTCAGCGGCCGAGCAGCAGAGTCTGAAACAGGTGTCGCGGTGGGCGACCCCGACGAGGCAGAGCCAGACGCGGGCGTCGCGGTGGGCGACCCCGACGTGGCATAGCTAGACGCCGGCGTTGTGGTGGGCGACCTCAGCGGCGGAGCAGCAGAGTCTGAAACGGGCGTCGCGGTGGATGACCCCGACGATGCAGGGCTAGATGCGGGCGTCGCGGTGGGCGACCCCGACGGCGAAGTAGCAGAGTCTGATGTGGCCAGCGGTGGAAAAGTACCCTGGAAGACAAGCGGCTATCAACTAAGGGTGAAGCAGGGCCACAGGACACAGGTGTCACAGGACTAGAGGCTACGGAGGTCGCAGGACTAGAGGCTACGGAGGTCACAAGACTAGAGGCTACAGAGGTCACAAGACTAGAGGCTACAGAGGTCACAAGACTAGAGGCTACAGAGACCACAGGGCTACAAGCTACAGAGACCACAGGGCTGCAAGCTACAGAGACCACAGGGCTACAAGCTACAGAGAACCCGGGCTACAGGCTACAGGAAACGCCTGGCTACAGGCTACAGGAAACACTGGACCCCCCCAGGGTCCCAGTGTCTCTGATAGGCGGTGGACCCTCCTGGATCCCCGCATCTTTGACAGGCGGTAGACACTCCTGGGTCCTCGCGTTGCAGGATGAGGGCGGACCCACGTCGGACGCCGGGCTGGCTTGCTCTGCACCCGCGGCGGAGGCCGGGCTGGCGTGCTCTGCACCCACGCCGGACGCCGGGCTGGCGTGCTCTGCACCCGCGCCGGACGCCGGGCTGGTGTTCTCTGCACCCGCATCGGACGCCGGGCTGGCGTGCTCTGCACCTGCGTCGGATGGCAGACTGGCGTGCTCATCACCCACGTTGGACACTGGGCTGGGAACTGAGATCTTGGCTGCGGGCTGAGCATGAACTGGGTCCTTGGCTGTGGGCTGAGCTGGTTCAGAGTCTTTGGCTGTGGGCTGAGCAGGAACAGAGTCTTTTGGCTGTGGTTGAGCAGGATCTGGGTGTTTGGCTGCGAGCTGAGCAGGAACAGAAACTTTGGCTGCGGGCTGAGCAGGAAACAGGTCCTCCCTATCCCCGTAAAAGAAATCCCATAAGATGAGGAGGAGATGAGCGGCTGAGATCTCGCGAGAGCTGTGAGCTGTGCGTAAGTAAAATGGCGGCATACATGTAGTTCAAAATTAAATCCACTCAGGTAAGTAATAACCAATAACTGGAAATTAAAAGTAAAGTTTAAACATTAACAATTGTCTCATTTTCACGAGGGAACAAACTGGAAGAAGAGACCTTGACGAGCCTGGAGAGCTACCTGGACGAGTGTTTTGACAACATCGTGATGGGGAAGAAAAAAAATCCCGCAGCCACAAACACACCTTCACTCAAACGAACCCGGTCTAGCTCTACCGGTGCCTCAACCTCCACTCTATCTCCCGACAGGAGCTACAGCGACGTCCTGGAGTCCATCGACAAAAAGCTTACCAGCCTGGACGCTCGCCTCGCCTTGGTAGAGGTGCTCCACAAAGAGTTCCAGGCTTTGAGGGAAGCGGTCGAATTTAGCCAAGCCCAGCTAGCTTCTGTTGCCGCGGAGAACGACGCGCTGAGAGGGAAAGTCACGGAGCTTACCGAGGGGTTGACGCGGCTGACCGGCGAAAATAAGAAGATGAAAGAATCCATTCTGGACATACAGTTGCGAAGTATGAGAGACAACCTCGTCTTTGCAGGCATCCCGGAGCGCCAAGAAGAGGACCCTGAGTTTGCTATACGTGAGTTTCTCCAGCAGAAGCTGAAAATCCCGGCGGAACAGGTAAAAAACATCACCTTCCATCGCGTTCACCGGCTCGGAGGTAAGAAACCCGATAAAATCCGCCCTCGTCCGATTGTAGCCAAATTTGAGCATTATAAACAAAAAGTGTTTGTTAAAAGCTATGGCCGCGAATTGAGAGGAACGGATTTCAGTGTTAATGACCAGTTTCCTAAGGAAATCCTAGACCGTAGGCGAGTGTTATTTCCAATCAGGAAAAAATACATTAATGATGGCGTCAGAGCTAACGTTGCAGTTGACAAACTTTATATCAATGGTCAGTTGTTCAGGGATCAGAAGATCACTCCTTGGCTTTATTAGATGCACAAAGGGTGGATTTATAGCTTGTCACGCTTGAAAAGAAAAAAAAAGTGTTTGGAACACGGTGATAAAAAATAAATAAACGCACAGCTCAAGAGGATGCTTGCACGGTATGGTTGCTAGTCACGGTTGGGTACACGAGGCATGGGTGATGGTTATTTCTCTTTCATCTTTTCTCACTCTTTGCACTTTCTTAATTCTCTGTCTTTCTTTATATTATTCATCTGCTCCTTTCCTGCTGACCAGGAAATCACAAGCACGTCAGATGATGCTACCTGGGTCTTTGTATAACTATTCTTCTGAAGACATGCACTTTTCAACTTCTCACTTTCACCTATGATGAATGTAAAGTTTGTGTCATGGAATGTGCATGGAGCAGGCACCAGGGAAAAACAGCTAAAGATCTCTAACCAGCTTACAAGATTAAAGGCAGATGTTGTCTTATTGCAAGAAACCCATAAATCAGATACAACTGTAAGTGATCTTAACTCACCTGAGTTCCCTGATGTGTTTGCTGCCTGCTATAACTCTAGACAGAGAGGAGTAGCAATTTTAATCCACAAAAACGTTAGTTTTAAAATATTAGATAAAATTATTGATCCCGAAGGTAGATTCATATTAATTAAAATATCTATTCATAACCAGAAGTTATGTATTGTTAGTGTATATGGTCCAAATGTTGATGAACTCTCATTCTTCCACAAACTCTTCCATGCACTTTCAAAACACGGGGATTGTTCTCTAATTATTGGGGGTGACCTCAACTTTGGTCTAAATGAGGAAATAGACAGGCTGAATACAACAGGGTCTCAGCGTAGTTGGCAGTCATTAAATATAGTCAAACAATACATGAGTGATTTTGGTCTTTGCGATGCATGGCGTTCTCTTCATCCTAATAGTAAGCAATATACTTTTTTTTCAAATGTTCACCACTCTTATTCTCGTTTGGACTATTTCTTAATCAGCAGTTCGCTGCTGTCGGACGTTTCAGATGCTGTAATTCATCCTATCGCTATTAGTGATCATGCTCCTGTTACTTTAACCCTAACAAATAAAAAAATAACCCCACAAAACAAGAGCTGGAGATTTAATACATCGTTGCTTAAAGATGAAGATTTTAATAAATTTTTCAAAGAAGAGTGGGCTTCATACTTAGAACACAATGATCTGCCAGGCACTTCAGCATCTATACTTTGGGAAGCAGGGAAAGCAGTGATGAGAGGTAAAATAATTTCATTCTCATCTCACAAAAAGAAGTTGGAAAACAAGAAGATTCAGGAATTAGAAGAAAAACTTAAGTTACTAGAAACTTCCCTGGAAGAGGGAAAGTTGGGAAAAATCCGTAAAATAAAACTAGAATTAAACCAGTATATTGAAAAGCAAAACAAATTTCTAATAGAAAAACTTCGATTAGAAAATTTTGAACATGGCAATAAGTCAGGAAGCTTCTTAGCTAATCAGTTAAAAATAAATAAAGAGAAAACGACTATATTTGCAGTTACAGATTCCAATGGGAATACATTACATGATCCAGAATGTATAAATAACACCTTCCGTGATTTCTACAAAACTTTATACACATCACAGATAAATCCATCAGACAATGTCATCAAGCAGTTTCTGGATAAAATTACACTTCCTAAACTATCAGATAACCAAAGAACGACACTGGACTCACCGCTGACAACAGTTGAAGTTCAGGAAGCTTTAACAAGCATGCCCAATAAAAAGGCTCCAGGCCCAGATGGATTCTCTACTGAGTTTTATAAGGAGTTCTGGAGTATTCTGGCACCAACGTTTCACAGAATGTTGCAAGAAATTCAGGAAAATGGCAGATTTCCAGCTAATATGAACTCTGCCACCATCAGTCTTCTGCTTAAGCCAGGCAAAGATCCTATGTTGCCCACCAGTTATCGTCCCATATCCTTAATCAACGTGGATATTAAAATAATATGTAAAGCTTTTGCAAAACGATTAGATAAAGTCACTCCTTTCATAATCCACCCAGACCAAACTGGTTTTATCAGAGGAAGGCAGTCATCCACAAATACACGCAGATTACTTAATTTAATAGATTATTCCTACAGTACAAATAATAAAACTATTATAATGTCTTTAGATGCAGAAAAAGCATTTGATAGAGTAAACTGGAATTTTTTATTCGCTACTCTGCATAAATTTGGTTTTGGCAATTTTTTTATAAATAGGTTAAAAATTTTATACAGCTCTCCTACAGCCTGTGTCAGGACAAATAATCAAACATCTTCCAGCTTTTGTCTCCAGAGGGGCACTAGGCAAGGATGCCCACTTTCCCCCTCACTTTTTGCCATTTTTATTGAACCTCTAGCAGCAACAATTAGACAAACAAAGGTTATTAAAGGTATAAAATGCATGAATATAGAGCATAAGATTAGTCTTTATGCTGATGATGTTTTACTCTATCTTCAGCACTCAAACTCTTCCCTTTCTCAAGTAATTAGATTACTAGAATCCTTCTCAAAGGTTTCTGATTACTCTATAAACTGGTCTAAATCTACGGTACTGCCAATTAATTGCTCTTTCCAAAACCCCCTAGATTTACATTTGCGCTCAGGAAACATCACATATTTGGGTATCACTGTGTCGTCTAAACTTGCAGATTTAGTAAAATCTAATCACATCCCACTTTTAAAAAAGATAGAAGATGACCTGGATAGATGGAAATCGCTTCCAATTTCACTCATGGGTAGAGTAGCTTCGATTAAAATGATGGTCTTACCTAGAATTTATTACTTATTTTCAATGATCCCCAATAAACCATCATCTGACTGGTTTAAATCTCTAGACTCTTCAATCTCTAAATTTCTTTGGAAAGATAAACCGCCCCGTATCAGCTTAAAGACGCTACAGAAAACTAAAGACAGAGGGGGACTAGATTTGCCTAACTTCCATAAGTACTACTTGGCAAATAGACTACAATATATCACTAAATGGATAAAGCAAAATCCGTTAGACGAGCCCTGGATAGATATAGAACAGAAAATATGCAATAATATCATGGTTTCAGATTTGCCGTTTATTAGCTCAAATATAAAACGGCATACGTGCTTTAAAAATATCAATATCAGCTCTACTCTGACAGCATGGTGGGAGTTTCTTAAAATGACAAAGTCATCACTTATCCCATGCAGTCGTACACCCATCTGGAACAACCCTGACATCCTACAAAATAATAATATGATAAACTTTACATACTGGAAGAATAAAGGTATTGAATATCTGGAACATTTACTTGATGGAACCGAGTTCATCAATTTTTCCAAACTAAATATGCAATATGGCATTAGCAAAAATAAATTTTTGGAATATGAACAACTTAAATCTATAATTAGAAAAAAATTTAAGCATATTAAAGGTGGTTTACAAATTCCAAGTAATATATTAGAGTTCCTAGATTTAAACCCCCCCAAACTACTGTCTAAATCATACAAGACACTGACTAAAATAGATGATTCAATATCTCTTCCTATTACGAAATGGGAAGAGGATCTATCAGTCAACTTTGAACAAGACTTCTGGGCTCAGATATGTCTAAGAACTTTCAAATTGACTAGTAACACCAACTTACAACTAATACAATACAAAATCCTTCACAGAGTACACTACACAGGACAAAGATTATTCAAGATGGGTCTGGCACAATCTAATATCTGTCCACACTGCATAGGCAATCATCCTGATAATTATATTCATGCGTTATGGTTATGCACACCAGTCCAGAGGTTCTGGACACAGATATGTAAGGACTTATCAAAGTGCTTGAGCTGTAAAATTACACCTTCCCCATCAGTTTGCTTGCTTGGTAATTTTGAGGAAAGCCCTCTGGGGAATAAAATAGTTTACATGGTTTTCACTGCACTATGTATCGCAAAGAAAACTATCCTCATGAATTGGAAAAGTAAGGAGAATCTCAGTATCAATCAATATAGAGATCTTTTGTTGGATCATATTAATCTTGAGACAGCATCTGCATCCACATCTGTTCGATCTCTTTGGGCTCCTTTGATTAGCACTATCACTTAGTGGAATGGGGGGCGGTGGGTTGCTTCCTGCAGGGCGCAGTGGCTGGGTGGAGGGGTTCCTGGGACTCTGGGGGCACTTGGAGTGGGGCGCTTGGTGGGTCTGACTCCAGGGTCTGTTGCCCCCATATGGGAGGAGCTTGGGAGGCCTACGGGTGGCCCACAGCACCGCTTGTGGTGCTCTTGGGGAGCTACGCGGGGACGGACGTGGGTTACTGACCTGGTAGCTGTGCTGTCGCTGGGTGGGTCCTGGGTGGGTCTGGGGGCCTGGGGTCCCTGGGGCGCGCCGCCCTCGGGCGGGGCCCCGGCGGGGCCTCGGGGGTTCCGGTTCCGGGGGGTGTGCCGCTTGGGGTCTGGGCCGGCGTGCGCCCGGGTGTCCGCCCCTGCACGGGGCCTCTAGTGCGCTGGGGGTCCTCAGGGCCTGTTGAGCTGGTAGGGGGGCATGGTCATTAACATCTCAGGGCAGATGCTCTTCCCCTTCTTTGGGTTGGCATTCTGCTAGTGGGGGGAGGGGAGGGAGGGGGAGTAGTGACTTACCCAGCCTGAATGTCTAGTGTCGAATGTATGGTGAGATGTTTGAATGTTAGTGTTGGGGAGGGTTTAAATCTACGGGTGGTGTGGGGGGGGGGGGGGGGTTTGGTGGACGTTCTGGTGGGCTTGTGTCCGGCCCCCTGTCCCGGTCCTGGTCCGTGTAGTCTCCCGGTGCGGGTCTCACCTGGGGGGTGGGGTTTGGGATGGCTCGTGCGGGCCGGGTTGGCCAGGGTCCCCCATCTTATTAATTAATTAATTTAATTATTATTATTATTATTATTATTATTATTTATTTATTTATTTATTTATTTTTTTTTTTTGGGGGGGGGGTTAAATACAGTAAGCATGGGGGGTGGGCTGGGGGAGGTAGAGGTGTTGGTCCTGGTGGGTGGTTGGCTGGCGGGCCCTGCGGCCTCTCCCCGGCCCCCGGGCTATGGTGGTGCCGCTGGAGGGGCCCCTTTCTCCGGGTGGGGCTTTCGGGGAGCGGGGGTGCCTATTGGAGTCAGTAGGGGAGCTGGCTCCCTGGGTTGGCTCCCCAGTCATTTGCTCCCCATCCCCGGACTCCTCCCTCTGCCTGCTCCATCACGCCGCCACACATGTAGGTCCTTGGGGAGAGGGCGTTACTGGAGGTTGCCACCTTTTGGTGACGTCCCTCTCCCCAATTTTATCATGCATTTTAGACACTTTCACTCCAAACATTTTCACAACGCACATCCATGTAGGCCACAATATGGGGGGGGTGGGGGGAAGACGTCTGGGGGGGGCTTATGTTGTGTGAGCCTCGCCCCGGGCGGCTCCCTTCACCCCCTCTCGCATTTAGACATTGAGGGTTCTTCTGGGTAGTTGCTTGGAGGGGGGGCGCTGGCACCAGCTCCCTTCCGGAGGGAGGGTGGGCTGTGCCGTGCACCCCCTTCGGTGCTTCCAGTTTTAAACACACCTGAGAACAACATGCAACAACACAACATCTGAGCGGGCGTAGGGAGGATCGGGGGTCTTTTGCACACCCCCGATCTCCGATCGCGGCACGGAGTCTGGGGCCTGGAGGAGGTGCGGGCCACTGGGTACGGGATCTTGGCGGGGGGCTGTTGCGGCTGGCCAGCGGCTTACCGGATCTGGGGCTGACGCCTCTGCTCTCCCCAGGAAGGGATGGGGGGCAGGGGTGGCTAGGGTAAGGTCGGGGTGGGAGGGGGTTTATTAGGTATATAGTGGGTGATGGGGGGCTCTGGTCGGATGGCCCGTACGGGTCGTGTCGGCCCCCCCTCTTTGGGGGGCCTGGTCCGGGGGCGGGGCCGGGGGTCGGGCACAGGCAGTCGTATTGTTGAATTGTGGTGACCCCCCCCCCCCCACTTGGGATTTTTGGATGTGAATGCTATGTGGGAATGTGTGTAAAGCGTCCTTTTTTAATTTATTTTTTATTTTATTTATTTATTTTATTTATTTATTTTTTTGGTGTCTGTGTGTGGCGAGTGGGGCACAAGGGAGTGATGGTGTGAATGAGTGTTTTTTTTTTTTTTTTTTTCCAGGTTTGGGTTCGGTCCGCTCCCTCTCCCAAGATCATCTCAAGTCTCCGCTAGGTGCGGAGCCCATCCCCCCACGTCCTGCCCTCCTCCGCTGCGTTGGCGGGCGCCTTGACCCTCTGGCGCGTTGACGGTCCTCGGGTTTGGGGCGGGTTCCCGGGTGGGCGCCGGCCCAAATTCCGGCGGTGGCTTTGCGGGGCCTGGCCCCCCGGGGGGCGGCCGGGGCCCCTGCCGCGGGGGCGGGGCGCCCCTGGGGCCTCTGGCCCCCAGGGCCCATGGCCAGGACCACTTCAGCGCGGCCGGCTGCCGGCGGAGCCCACGGGCTCGTCCCCGCGGCTCTTGAGGGCGTCGGCATTGCGGTGGCTGGGGGATTTCCTCGGGGTCGTCTCTCCTCTTTCCTTAGGGGGGGGTTGTAGATTTCCTGTGAAGGCCCCTCTCGGGCACACTGCTCTGGGGGCCCCTTTGGGAGTCCGGGGTTATGGGTCCCCTGACCCCTGCCTCTGTGCTCGGGGAAGGTGGGTCTTCGGTTCTCCACAATCACTATCAAGCCATTTCCTTCTGGATAATTTTCACCTAAACTAGTGCACTCTCACAATCTCCCACAGGTGCTGGGTCCCAGGTATTAAATATTCACTTATATACAGAAAGGCTATAATTTATTTACTTTCTTTTTAGGTATCACATTACACATGTCAGCTTAAATAATAATACATATGATTTAGCAATGGTATCAAGGTGTTACTCGATTGTATCTGTTGCTTTATGTCTGTTGGTTGTGCTGTTCTTTTTGTGTCTCTTTCCAGGTGATGGAGCAGACAGAGGAAGTTTTATCATTCTCTTCCTTTTATCTCTTCTTTCTTTCACCTCTTCTTTCTCTTTTTTTCTCTTCTTGTTTTTCTTTTACTCTCCTACTTTCCCATTGTAGTGTCCATATAATTTGAAATTCTCCCTGCAGGAATCACAATAAAGCTATTTACACGCACAAATCAAGCGGAGCATTATGGCGAAAGCTGTTTGCTCCACTTGTGAAAGTAAAATCTGTCGAGCTCTATTTGGCATTAAGATATCAATTTTTATTGCCACATTGCTAGACAGGACACTGGGGAAAAAAAAGAAAAAAAAAAAAGAAATCCCATAACTGGTTCTCATGGATCCGGGGTGCCCTAGCTGGACTCTCCCGAGTAGCAGCAGCAACTGTATCCAGCTGACTCACCAGGGGAAGAGAGGTGACGTCAGCTCCAGTTGGCGCGTCAGCAGCGTCAGCGTCTGGCTGGGCATGGAGAGGGGTCCTGTGCTGGCGGACTTGGCTTCTGCGCTGGGAGGGACCGGGCGGCGGGGTTGAGGTTTCCACCAACGATAAGGCAACGGAAGCTGAGGCAGAGACTACGGCGGGCTTAGCAGCAGCAGCGGTCAGATCAGCAGATGTAGCAGGAGCAACTGACGTGGAGGAGACAGAGGCAGCAGCACTGGGAGCAGCAGCTAAAGGCTTCACCCGACGAGCCAGCTGAGTGTCGTGGAGGTGGTGACAGAGACAACGGGGAACGAGACGGCTTCTGCTCTGGCTCGCTGAGGCAGCCGCAACGCCGTCGGACTGACTCACCAGGGACGTGGAGGTGACGTCAGCTCCAAGCGGCGGGATCACAGCTGTGCCAACCAGCTTAGTCTCAGGTTGAGCAGTAGGCGTGTTCTGGCATCGACGAGCCCGGCGTCTGTGTTGAGAGGAGCCGGACGGTGAGAGAGTGGCTGCAGTTGGCGGAGGGATAATGGATTCCGCATCGGCAGGAGTGAGATGAACTGAGGCGGGATCCGTTGAGGGAACTGTAGCGGACTCTGCAGCTGCAGTGGTGGAAGCAGTAGTGGCGGAGAACGAGGGTCTGGGAGGAGGCGCTCGGCCGAATAGCTGAGCCACAGCAACCTCGTTGTTCCAATCGAGCTCCTCCATCAGCCCTGTCTCTTCAAAAAGAGGAATGACCTCGGCTTGACTTGTCCACAGCTTGCGTACCTGAGCGACCATGCCTACCCGCCTCCAAGGTGGACTGAGCGAGGCGAGGTTCTTCAAAACGGCCCGGGACTGGGCTATGAGTTGCTCCGCTGCGCTGTTGCCTGAGAGCGGAGCAACATCCTTCTCGCCAGTTCCTGCAAGGAGGCTCTGTGTGGGTGTCGGGTTCATGTGGTCGGTTCGTTCTGTCACGTTTTGTAGACTGAACCCGAACACAACCACAGCAGAGTATAGTTTAACAGTTTATTGAAGTTTGTGGATAGTGGAGGAAGGAATCAAGAGTCTGTGCTGAGCTGCAGCAGAAGGATGGTGAAGGCAGGAACTGGCAAGCGGGACGGAGCCAGGGCACGGAGGCAGCAGAACCAGAAGCACAGCAGAATGGAGACTTGAAACCAGGCTTGACCAGCAGCACGACAGAATGGAGACTTGGATCCAGGCTACAGCAGCCTGACAGAGAATGGAGGAACTTCGGACTGGACAAGACTGGATGAGGTGAGCAGCAGAAACAAAGGTAAACAGGAAAACAGAACGAACCGACGAGGAATGACAGAATGCAGTGAGCTTAAATATTGAGGCTGACAGGTGTGCTGAATACTGGCTAATTAGTAGCTGACGGGTGTGGAGGATTACTGAACCGGAGACTGGAGCTCTATGGAAGGTGGAAAGTGTTCACTCAGGTCTGCAGATCACGGAGAACGGACTGTCAATCAGCGCTGATGCTGCTGCACAATCTGGTTCTGACCCGGAACGCAGTCCCAGTGGTAAACTGACAGTAAAACCAGAGCAGCCTGATTTATGCTTTTAGATGTTATGTCCACACTCTCCATAAACCTCAACACCACATTAAATTCAACTCAAAGAATACTTTATTATTCTGTTAGGAAAGACAAACTGTTGTATCTGGTGTTCTAGGGTTTCTTTAGAGTTGTTGTAGATGCTGAGGCTGCAGGCAGAAAGGTTCTCCTGTAGTGGTTCTGCTGTAACGGTCCGTACTACAGCGGTTCTGGAGACGCTTCTGACTGAAGACACTGTTGTTGGACAACAGTTTGGTGAAGATGATGCTCTATTCCCTCCACTTTTTCTCCCATGATGGAAGTTGTGTTGGACCCATTCTTTCTCCTGAACAACCATCTCCTTTGCTTTGTTCCCATGATGAGACGATTGTTTCCACGCCACAAAGTGGTCCACCGACTCTCTGGACTCGGCTCCTGATCAAACTGATACACGCGCCGTCTGCAGAGACATAATCAGAGCGTTTTGTTCATGCAGTCCCACATTTTACACCTTAGTGATAAACACCGTAGTTCAGGGTTTTCCATGTGTTGCACTTCTAAAAACAAACTTTTTTACTTTCTCTATTGAAGATTTGGGTTGTGGGGGTTCTGGGTTCTGTTTTTGTTGACTGGGCTTTAGATTTAAATACTTTTAGAACCAGATTCATCTGACAGAATTGGAGATTCATACGTATTTTATTCCTTTTCTGCATCCAAAAACTGGCTTTAGCAGGGACAGCAAATAATAATAAAAAAAATTAACTGCTCAAATTATGATTCCAACAGTAAACCGACAGGGTTTCTTTAACAACACTTAATTAAGGCTCAGTTTTTTGGCAACACTTTTTGTAAATCCAGCATTACTAATCAGCTCAACCAGAGTATAATTTAGTTGGACTTGCTAAAATACCAAAATAATTAACATAAGGATGCATTTACGGTGAAAAATAAATGCAGTGAATTCTCTTTTTTGACTATAACCAGAACCCAAAGATGCAATCCTGGGTCGGAATGGAAATGGTTTAATTTAGAAGAGCTGAAATATTAATTATGGCCACCAGAGGGCAGAGATGAACTGAAGGTCCATGATTGGACAAATGAACACATTAAACTTAAATTTCCACACGTAGCATACCATCTATATTTATAAAGCACTTAAAAAAAGCCAACAGCTGAAACAAACTGCTGCACAATGCTACAAGTTAAAACACATCCATTAAAAAAAATAAATTAAAAAGATGTTCTAAAGCAACAGAGAATAAGGTTATCAGAAACACAGATAATATAAGTAAAAATAAATATTGCACAATTATTGATAATACGGCATACTTGGGTAAAAAAGATGAAATATTTAAGTTAGAGGAAACCATTTACAGAGTGATGTGAGAAAAATGCAGTCTGCATGATAGTACAGCGGCGTGTGTGCAAGTTATCTTAGAATGTGGGAGAAAGTGTAAATGATTCATGATGAGAACAGAACCCAGGCAGCAAAAAGCACGCTGTGAAAAATACTGACTGAGTTTGTAGTGAGCAGCAGAGATAAAGTCTAACAGTAGCTGGGAGGACTGACCTTTTAATAAAGAGGCTGGAATAGGACCAGCATGCACTGGGATAGGCCCATGTTTTCTTTTTTTTTTACCAGAGCGGGAAACATATAATCTTACAAACAAAAAATTTATCTTTGCTTATTGTTTCCCAAACTGGAAAAAAAAAACATAAAAGAGGAGCCTTAAAAGTTTTTTGGCAATGGGCTTCTATTGCTGAATCACATCCGCAGTGCTGTAGCAGCCTTTTGACTTATAATGTTTAATGTTCGGATGACAAACTGTTTTAGACCAGAACAGCATGTGTGAGAAATTCATGTCTAAAACTGACAGCGGATACTAAATAACTACCCTCTAAATATCTTTGATATTTGGTATCAAGAAGAAAAATAAAGAAATGGCAGTGAAAGTGAAAATTAACTTTTCATTTTACTATTTTATCTAATAGTAAATATTACATAGATTAAGAATTTTTCTACCAGTTGTCCTTAAAAACTCCCTGTATTTAATCAAATTACATCCACCAAATACATAAACCAGACACTATATCACTTCTCTGTAGACTAGCTCCTTGCAAGTGTCTTCTGGTGGAGGAAGAAAGTACTACAGGAACAACTCTGACTTCAACAGCGCATGTCGGTCTTCAGTTGTTTCACAGTTATTGTGTATTTTATTATCTTCTTTGACTTTAAAATGAATAATGAGATGATTTCAGAAGCAAACTTTAAAGCCAAATGCTGCAGAATATATGAAATCCACCAGAAACAAACATCAAATCTCTTTTCAGCATCTTTGATCTGTAATGAATTAGTGAGGTCCGCAGCTCTACTTTTTTTATTTGGTGGTTGGAGTTTAAATTAATTGGATAAGTGTGGGTAGGGCCTTGGTTAGTTTGAGAAGATGCTGTTTTAGACAGATGTCACAAATCCGCGAACAAAAATATTATTTATTCAGGAGACGGACCACCTTCTTATGTTAAATGACCAGAAAGAAAAGATGTTCATAAGGTGATCTAAATATTAAAAGGGTTGGAGGTTAGGAAAACCACTATGTATTCATTATCTACACTTTCTGACAGAGTAATATGAAAATATCATAAATGTTGCTTTTCCCTGTATAAATATGGCGGATGAATTGAAAGTAATTGCAATGCGGCCCACTTTAGCCGTCTGCACACGGTAGAACACGGGACACTGAACCCTTCAGCAGAACTAATAAAGGAAAGATGGTCTACCTTCCCTGAACGAAGATTGTAACTATATTACGCTGATGTGAACAGCCACGCTGAATAAAATCAGAGTGTAAGTTTAAAGCCACTGAAACGTGAGTCTTTTACAGGCCCCCAGGGGACTGCCCATCACAGCAGGGGGTCCCAACCCCGCTATGAACCAAGCCACCTTCTCACATCTATCTATAGCCCCATTTACACTACCCTGTTAAACCGATCCATGCCGAGCTCGGTCCGAGCTTGGATCAGTTAACCGTGCCAAGCTTGGTTCTGACGGCCGTTTACACACCACGCTATCTCGGTTCCTTGGTTCCTCGCCTCCTAGTGATGATCTGCGGTACTACTGCTCTCTGGGATTAAAGGAGGAAATCAAGCAAATAAAAATGGCGGTGCCCGTAACATTCAGGAAGTTATGCTTGATTATTATTGTGATATTTGCGGAGAGTCAGACGAAGATGGCAACTTTTGGTGAATTTACTTGATAGAGTCGGCTTTTGGGAAATGGATGAGACAAACAAACGTCTAATCAGGATTTAAAGACGCAGGAAACAACGACAGACACTGAGGTTCATCACACTGCTAAGCAGAATCATCTCTGGAAACCGTGTGGCACGGTAAGGAAGCTAATATTATTATGAATGTCTGAAATGTCAGCTGGCTGTGAGGAGATGACGCGATCTGAGAACCGGGCCAGAGAAAAACCGGGCCGAGCCCACACATGGAACTGGTCTGCATTTAGCGCGGCCTGGTTGTGTCTGGCTTGGTTCAGTTCAGTTTGCGTTCCATTTACACTCCATTGTTATCTCAGTTACCGAGCTCAGACTGGTCTCAGCTCTGTTAAAAAAGGCTAGTGTAAACGGGGTTTTTCTCTTTGCCTGTGAGCCCTCCTGACGAGTGGTTTGCACCGGGGAGACAAGCCATGTATGGAGTTAGAAGACCCACAAACGTGAATGGAGCTACGCCTGCAGCGTAATCAACCACCGGAGGAAAGAATTTGTCTATATCAAAACCAGCTTTGTGATTTTTCTCAGATGGTTTCCAATCAGGCTGAGTGTGCTGCAGCCTCCAGAGAACGAACACAGCCACTGCAGGAAGGCCATGCAGAGGTTGCTGATGCTGGAGAGCCCATGTAAAGAGCACACCAGGCCGGGATCGAGCCAGCTGCTGCTCAGACCACCAGCTCTACCCTGGAGTGATTCACTGCAACCGGACGCCTTGTCGCCACAACCAGACAAAGGCAGAAGTTTGACAGAGAAATAAACAGGGAAAGCTTAGAATGGTGTTAAACAATTGACCTGCTGCGGCTACCCCAGGTTCTTTTTCTGAATAATGTGGTGTGTCTATTAACTTCTGTAGTAATACAAAGACTCTTCAAACCACAACTATATTTTGACATATTTAATCGAAAAGGCAGAGGGATGTTTACAGCTTCAGAAATGGACTGTCATGCACAACAACATTACGGGCAGATTTCCAGACGCCAGAAAGCCCCGTTCAGACATTAAGTATTCAGGGCCCAGTATGTTATCAGTGTTTATTCATCACATTGGTGGAGAGGATCATTCTATAATGCAGACGTGTCCCAGCTGACGAATCTTCCCCTAATCAGTTCTGTCCAGTCTAAGTACATCAGGCTCTATGTCTCCGGAGTCTGTTGTCTATCTGTAATTTCCATGATAACTGCTTTTCGCAGCCCAGTCTCAATATTCTCATAATTCGTAACAATGTTTACCTTTAATGTGTGTTGTTTGTTATGTTTTAACGTTTGAATGGGTAAAACTGGGAGCTAAGCCGCCTGCTAGCGTGTTTCACGATTATAACACTTTATTTCCAAAAGGGTTTTATACACCAGTGGGACATCAACGTTTGTGTTGTCCGGTCCGCTAATTAACAATAATAATAATACATTTTATTTCTAATACACTTTACATTTCAAATAAAATCTCAAGGTTCTGCAATAGCAGGGGAAAAAACAGTTCCAAAAGTATAATAAAAACAGAAAAAAACAATAAAACACCTTAAAAGCAAAACTTAAATCATAAGTATCACTACAACCAAATAGAACTTAAAAGTCTTTTTAAATTGGCATCAGAGGTCCGCTAGCATAGCGCTATTAGCTACCACCGAGTAAACGTGACTACGGTTGGTTTTAAACATAATGCTGGTTTTCATTTAGCTCCGCCATCGTTCGATAGTGCCATGAGCGTTATTACAGCATCAACAGAGAGCAATAATGTTGATTTAATGGTGTTTGTGTACATAGGATCAAACTCAAGCTAAAGTAAACATTATCTTGGCGGGTTAATCCTAAATTATCAATTCAAGTCTGAATCATTTCCAGGAGGTATAATTACAGTAATTAAAATCAAGTGTCCTTAATAATGTTTTGTTCAACCCAGGATTTGCATTGTGAATGGTTTGAAACACATACCACATGTTGTCTAAATTAGTTAAGCTAGTTTAACCTCAATCCACGTTCTTTAAGATTAACTTTGGTTCTTTAACTCAGATCTGCAGTGAACCAGGATTCAGTGAATCATTCTGATGATGATGATGATGATGATGAAGACCAACCATTTTTATTTTGTCCTTTCTTTTGTGTGTACATAGTTCCTTAGCTTCCTTTTATTTTCATTTTGCTTAGTAGTGTAGTTAAGATTCACTAGTAGAAAGGACTTGTTGACTGAAATATCGTGTTAATTCAGATAAACAGCATTCTATAGTGATGTTCTCTGGATGTTCATTTTATTTCTGTTAATAAATTCTTGAACTAGAAGAGAAGTTATCACTATTTATTCTACATGTGTGCAGAGTTTGCTGTTAAAAGATCCCCAGAGCTCGAATTCATCCCTTTCAACTAATGTCCTGATATCAGCTGTTCGGACTGATATTCACCAGACAATAACTAACAGGCTGAGAGTTATTTATGAAACATTAAATAATTTAAAAACCACGCATAATGGAACAACAATGCATAC